>NW_015634251.1:316148-369090 GCF_001515625.1 Sinocyclocheilus rhinocerous
GTGCAAACAACCTGTCCCTCAATGTGAGTAAGACAAAGGAGGTTGTGATAGACTTCAGGAGGAACTCTGTTTAACACCCCCCACTGACCATCGACAGCTCGACTGTGGAGAGAGAGAGTCATACAAAATTCCTTGGAGTGCACATAACAGAAGACCTCACCTGGACCACCAACACTACATCACTCTCCAAGAAGGCACAACAACGGCTCCACTTCCTGCGCCGACGTAAAAGAGCAAGTCTCCCTCCATCCATCCATTCTACAGGGGCACCATTGAGAGTGTGCTGACCAGCTGCATTACTGTCTGGTATGGGAACTGCAGTGCTGCTGACCGCAAGACCCTACAGCGGACAGTGAACACAGCTGCAAAGATCATCGGTGCCCCTCTCCCCTCCATTCTGGACATTTTCCTTGCACGATGTTCCAGTAAACCCACCAGTATCGTGAAGGACTCCACCCATCCCTCCCATTATCTCTTCCAGCTCTTGCCATCAGGAAGACGGTACCAGAGCATCAGAGCCCGCTCTGAAAGACTGCTCAACAGCTTTTTCCCCCAGGCTGTGAGAGCCCTCAATTCCAATCACCTCACCCCCCTCTGAAACCCCATCCACAACCCTACCTCCTGAAACCAAGATCCTCTCACCCCCACCACACCACACCACATGTAAACCGTTGAAAAACTCAAAAACATTGTGCAATTCTGAGTGTGCTACACACAGGTGAGTGGGCTGGACAAACCACCTGTAGAATCTGAAACCCCATCCACAACCCTACCTCCTGAAACCAAGATCCTCTCACCCCCCATCCCCCACCCCACCACACCACACCACATGCACCACATGTAAACCATTGAAAACCTCAAAAACATTGTGCAATTCTGAGTGTGCTACACACAGGTGAGTGGGCTGGACAAACCACCTGTAGAAACACTCTTTTCTCTCTAAATGCACCAGACACTTTCTTATAAACGCTCCATGTTACAAGGAAAACATTGTGCAACTCTGAGTGTGCTACACACAGGTGCGTGGGCTGAACAAATGACCTGTAGAAACACCCTAAATGCACCAGACACTTTCTTATAAACACTCCATGTTACAAAAACTTAAGGACTTAACAAATGTTTACTTGTGAATGCACCATAAACCATATTGCACTATTTGCTTCTTAACCTTAAATACCTCTTTTGCACAATGTCATGCACAGTTATTATGTAAAGTACTTGTATAATCTGTCTTGGGTTATGTATATGTATAGTCAACTATTTATAGTATATGTATAGTTAGATTACTGCTTTCAGTAAGTTAGTTATGTATAGGTTTAAAAATTGTTCTTACGTCTAGTGTTGTATGTTTATATTTATGTTTATTTATGTAGCACCGTGGTCCTGCGAGACACGACATTTCATTCCACAGTATGTCCACACATGTAGCGGAATGACAATAAAGCTCGACTTTACTTGACTTGTTAATATGTGCTTGAGGGTTAACATTCTGAACGGAAGCTTGTGAAGAGCCCGGTTCAGAGTCCTCAAATCCAGGATTGGTCTGAGCCCCCCGCCCTTCTTGGGTACAATGAAGTACGGACTGTAAAACCCCTTCTTCATTTCGGCCAGGGGGATAGGCTCGATTGCACCCTTCTCGAGAAGGGTTGCAACCTCCGCCCGAAGAACTGCAGCATTCTCGCCTCGTACTGAGGTAAACAGAATGCCCCTGAACTTGGGCAAGCGCCTTGCGAACTGAATCGCATAGCCGAGCCAAATGGTTCTGAGGAGACATCGGGAGGAATTGGAGAGGCTTAACCAAGCTTCCAGATACCCTGCCAACGGTCTCAAAGGAACCATGTTCGACGTTCCTGTGGCTGAGCGGAGTGGAAGGCGCTGTGGTAGTAGGGGTGGGCGCTATACCGGTATGAATGTGACAACCGGTATTATGTTGTTCCATGATATGGATTTTGCTATACCGTGGATACCGTTATATATTCATGAATTCAAATTTTGCATTTACATTGTTTTGTTCAATTTGGTGCTCTTTGCAAATTTGAACACAAATGATATATTAAAATGTTAAAATGATGTTAAAAGAGTCAAGGCTGAACATTTTTGTCCTCTGTGTGCAACGGCGTACTACACAGGCATTAGTAATCAAACACATAGAGCATCGTAACAGATCAAATTAATAGAGCACAAATCGCCTACTCCAGTGGTTCCCAAACTGGGGGGCGCGGCAAGGCTGAAGGATAGTGTACAGTCACCAGATTATTTTGCAAAAGAAACCTCTGCAGGGTGATAAAGACTACACTGCGTAATTTTCTCGCTTATCATGCGGCCACTTGCCTGATAAGTAAATAATTGAACGCAAAATATTAATTTGACATTTTAATTGCCTCAACATGACTCGCAGTACTTGCTTAAGCGCTCCGTTATCAGTTGTAGCAATTGTGGTTGTATCAATAACAGACCACTAGATGGCGCGATTGAAGAATCGGGAGTTGTATTG
Organism: Sinocyclocheilus rhinocerous; assembly: GCF_001515625.1. NCBI lineage: Eukaryota > Metazoa > Chordata > Actinopteri > Cypriniformes > Cyprinidae > Sinocyclocheilus > Sinocyclocheilus rhinocerous. Next base: position 318,643 of record NW_015634251.1, read on the forward strand.
CAGGGAGCCATGTAGAAATATAAATGAACGATGCATGGTTCTGCTCTGAGCATTGTGGCGCGACGCGGCACGACAAATCCATGACAGTAAACTGATGCCCCATTCTATTTCTGACGAACTCCAGCTCTCTGACACAAAGAACAATTTCAAATATTCATAAGAGAATCGTGAGTGAAAAAATAGTTTCCTCAAATAATATATTATGCAGCAGGGCCCGGCAGGAAAAGTTTGGGAACCACTGGCCTACTCAAACACACAAACAGTGGAAAAATAATGGGACAATAAAAAAAGACTTTTCAGGTCTATGTCCAATCCCTCACTTTTTCTAGTTATATAAGGTTAAAATATTTTGCATGTAATTTTTTTTCTCATATCGCAATATAATATCGATATCGCCTGGACAGTGTAAAATATCATGATATGAATTTTAGATCATATCGCCCACCCCTATGTGGTAGGAGGTGAAACGTCCTGTAAAACATACCACGCCTTGTCCGCAGGGTCTGTCACATGTGCCACCGACGGATAAGGGAACATGAGTTCGCCAGCATGCATCGTGTTGGCTGAGTGATAGACACTCTGAACGTGAGGAGAAAATGGGAGGGCCAAAAACGCTGTGTGTGTGACCCAGAGAAGAAGGAAATTGCTCTTTTATTGAACAGGTAGTGGCTATCTGCCAAGTGGCAGACAGCCGTGGTGGCGCTGAATCCACCTCCCGTCCCCCCGTCGGAAATGGATCCAGGCTGGCCAGATGGTCTCTCCTCCCTGGGTCGCCCGTCTCAGGAACGCTTTGAAGCCTTGCGAGGGTTCCTGGTGCCCTGATGACGGGCTGGCGGTGCCACCTTCCTGCGAGTGGTGGGCCGTTGGTCAGGCTTGACTGAAGGCCCAGGCTGTTGTGGGGCTTCAGCAGTCCTCGCAGGGGGCCGTCCCCGGCGACGAGCAGATGGGGGCTGCTGATTTGGGGATGCAGGAGCAGGACCTGACCCACGCTGAGGCAGGATGTGTTTGAAGGCCTCCGTCTGCTTCTTCACCATGGAGAACTGCTGGGCAAATTCTTCCACGGTGTCACCAAAGAGACCAACCTGTGAAATGGGGGCATCAAGAAAGCGTACTTTCTCAGCTTCCTGCATCTCAGCCAGGATGAGACACCGGTGGCGTTCCTGGACCACTAAAGTGGACATCGCCCTCCCCAGAGCCTGCGCAATGACCTTCGTAGCCCGAAAGGCATAGCCAGTCGCAGAGTGCAGTTACTGCAGTATTCTGGGTTGGGACCACCCTCGTGCAGCTCTCAACGCTTTGGCCTGGTAGACCTGCAGGATGGCCATAGCATGCAGGGCGGATGCAGCTTTTCCAGAAGCCGCATAAGCCTTCGCTACTAGGGACGAAGAAAACTTACAGGCCCTGGACGGGAGACTCGGGCGGCCCCGCCAGATGGCGGCTTTTTGTGGGCAAAGATGCACCGCAATCGCTCTCTCCACCTGGGGAACCTCCGTATACCCCCTCGCTGGACCCCCATTGAGGGTGGTGAGGGCAGAGGAGCCGGTGTACCATGTTCTGGGCGAAAAAGGGGCCTTCCACGATTTCATCAGCTCCTTGTGCACTTTCGGGAAGAAAGGCACCGGGGCCGAGCGCAGCTTAGTGTCACGTTCCGCACCCAGAAACCAATCATCCAGCCGCGAGCGCTCGGGGCAGGGTGGGGGAGGGACGGGCTCTCAAACTCATCTGGAAACTCGACCGGTAAGCACGAAGCAAGGGAAGAACAGGAAGCTCGCGGGGATTGCCCCAGCGAAACTAATCCCTCCTCCCCATGCTCTTCCATGGCACACATCGCTGTGGCCTCATACCCGGAGGTAAAAGGACCAGAGTGGCAAGCAGCCGCAGTGACTCGGGAAGAACCTGAGCAGCAAGCGCAACGTGCCGATGGGAAGTGCCTCGCAAGTGGGGCACGAACCATCCACAAGTGCTGCCTCAGCGTGAGCACGGCCCAAACACTGAATACAACGCTCGAGCTGGTCGTCTTTCGAGACGTGCCAACCGCAACCAGAAACACACGGGCAGAAAGGCATGATGAAACACAATTCCACCCATGTAGCTCTTTCAGAGAAATTGTACTCTTTTAGAGGAAATTTGCTCTTCCAGAGATCGCCGTTGAAGCACCCAGGGGTACTCTCATATCTGTGTATGAGTAGGGAGAGACCGCTGACCGTGCCTTAGATCCAACAACGAGGAATCGAGAGGTGAATGATCACAACTTCTCTGTGAGAGACGCTGCATTCGGCTACGAAAAACAGAATGAGTGAGCAGATGCCACGCTGGCCTATTTATACCCGGATGTCCGGGGCGTGGCCAGCTATGCAAATTCTGCACACCCAGTTTCATTGCCTTTTCTCAAAGATGACAGAGGTGTTTGGGCTCCCAAGAGCGACCCCTTGTTTCGTAAACTCGACACAACGTCGGAGTGAACGACAGAAAGGAAACTTTATTAACATTATAGGTAAACCTTAAGAAACATTAAAACAAGAAAAAATCCATGTTATGAACCCATTAAAATTAACTTTCTTTGTTCTTAACTGTTTAAGATACATAAAGACAAAACTGTATACACCACCATTCAAAATTTTGGGAGTCAGTAAGATTTTTTTTAATGAAATTAATACTTTTATTTAGCAAGGACATTTAAATTAATCAAAGGTGACAATATCTTTACATTATTAAAAAACCCCATTTCAAATCAATTTTATTTTTTTAGAACTTTCTATTCATCAAAGAATCCTGAAAAAAAAATATCACGGTTTCCACAAAAATATTAAAGGGGTCATATGATGTTGCTAAAAAGAACATTATTTTGTGTATTTGGTGTAATGAAATGTGTTTATGCGGTTTAAGGTTCAAAAAACACATTATTTTCCACATACTGTACATTATTGTTTCTCCTCTATGCCCCGACTTTCTGAAACGAGTCGAATTTTACAAAGCTCATCGGTCTGAAAAAGCGAGGTGAGCTGTGATTGGCCAGCTATCTTTGGATTTGAGACTTTAGTCTTTGCAACTTTACAGATCTTCTTTATACATTTTAAAATATATTAAAATAGAAACAGTTATTTTAAAGTTGCAATGAAACAGAAATACCAACTGGTCCGAGAGTAACAGTATATTGAAAAATAAAAAATGTAGGGCAGGGACTTGGTCTATGCATCGAATATTGATTGGATTTTGAGACATTGGTGTTGCATTCAAAAATGGAGGAAGATAAACACAAAATGATCCTGTATAGGTCACCAGACGTGTACAAGTAGATGAATTAGCATTTCATGCCAACTTGACAAATTGTAATAATATCCTTGGTGAGCATAAGAGACTTGCAAAAACATACAACTTTCCAATTCCAAACTTTTGAACAATAGTGCATCATGTACAGTAGTATAAATATTTTATACTTACTATCATTGGGACCCACATAGGCGATGGTGATGCCACCAATCTCTGAGTCACTAAAGCGCAAAAGAAAGGTGCCGTTGGGTTTGTTTTGCAGGATGACATGGAGATGCTGTTTTCCAATGAAGCCAAAGATCAGTCTGCAGGGGCAATGAGAGGCAGATATCTAGTTCTCTTAATTTCTTTACTTATCTAGTCTTTTGTAGTTCTCTATAAAGTGAAAAACAAACTGAGGAACTCTAACTGTACCCTTCACTCCAATAGTCTCTCAGGCATTTCTTTGTAAGATCCATCACCCCTTCAAACCACTGCCAGAAGGTGAAGTTTCGACCAGGCAGAACTTCCTGTGTTAAAAGAGTCACAGAAATAATCATTCACACCATTTCGCCAGTCAAACCTTTCGTGAATGTTACGTAAATTACGCTAGGGTCTCGAGAAACATATTTTTAGGGGTCTTGAGACATGGAAAAATTTTATAAATTGCAATGAATTTAAAGACACAACAGTATGTAAATGTGTTAGTATGCTACTAGTCAGCTGTTAAGACAACACACGCTCATAATATTGTATATTAATGCACAACAAATTCATGTTAGTGGTACCTTGTTGAACTGAGCCCAGGACACTGGCATATTGCTGAAATCTTCAGAGATGTCTGGTTGGTCAAAGATCTTCTGGGCGAGAAAGTGAAGGTTGTATCCGTCCAAGCACCGCTGCGTCTGGACTTCAGACATGAACTTACTGCTAAGAGCTTCACACATCTGCTTCCAGGGCACACGCTCCGGAACGATGAACGGTATCCTGTTCTGAAATCATCACAGCACAGAGCACACATTGTCGATTTGTTTACAAAACACTGAAAATGGTCGTCAACAGGAAAAAGACGTGTGATGGGGTCTTTCCATGTTACTCACAGGTTCAGAAAAGGCACAGTCCCATATGATGGTCGCCATAGCATTGATTTCCTGACTACCATGTACAATTACAACCACAGGAAGAGAGATTGCCTGTAGGATGAAGAAGGCAATAAGTTACTGTTGTAATAAGTTACTACACACCAACATGCACAATTTTTATGCAATAGTCCCTCCAGGATTTTGCAATTGCTGAATTTAGTGCAAACTCGGCATTATTTATGGCAATTTTCCAGTAAAAAAAAGTTACCTAAGAGGAAGTTAGCTCATTAAAATCAATAATTCAGAGCCCAAACAAATAAATCAATACATGCTCAATTGTCCTGTTGCGGTATTGCAGTAAATGCCTTCGTAAAGTGAGCAGGGATGGAATGACCATATGGAACACTGGGACTTAAGCATAGTCAGGTTTATACACAAGTGTTTAAAAGGAAATAAAAGTTTTAATATTTCATATTTTTAAGTGATTTTCTGAAATCATTGATTCGTGGCATCATCAGGTTTCTATACAAAAGTTTAAAAGGAAATAAAAGTTACAAAATGAGCAACAGAATGGGTAATGTTACATATTTCACTGCAAAACGACACAAAAATGGTGTACATAATTTTGATAGCAACAAATTCAGTCACTTTGGGTGGCAAAAATCATTAAAAAAAGTCCTGTAAAATCCTGGTGGGTCTGATGTATGAATCTAATATTCTCAATATAATTACATCTGATTTCAGTGCATGTCCTGATGACTAAATGATAAACTGAAACAATCCATTGCATTAAAATAAATTAGTAAAGCAAGCACCTGAATGCTATAAGGGCTCTCACAGCCCGTGATGGTTATTTCTGTGGTAAACAACAAAGCAAACTTTTCCTCCGTCACTGACTCAGAGCCCTTCCTGTCAGCTCGTTTGATCTTCCTTATGGACTGAAGAGGAAGAAACATATCTTATTAAACGATAGAAAAATCAACACTCTCAAAGAGCTGTTTGTGACAAGACCCACCATGTTTCTAAAGGTAGCACACGTGCTCTTGCTTGAAGTGTTGTGCTCTAATATGGCCGTGCTGTTGATAAGTTCTCCTACATTTTCACTACGTGGAGAAAAACAGAGAGAACGATTATAAAACATTTGCATATTTTATAAGTGCATGTTAGACCTCTAAATTGTTGTATTGCCACTCTATGGTTAACAGCTCAACTGAAACCCTGATTCTGTTTGCTTATCTTGTTGTGCCTCCACTTCCTCTTTATGTCTGAGAACAGCAACAAAGGCTGTCAAATGTATGACATGTATAAACGCTTGTACAGGCAGATTTCAACATAAGGCAAAGACACATAAGTGGGATTACAACATAACGACACTTAAGTTGTAGATGAAAGATGATATTGCACACATGCAACATTCTTCAGCATCATATTTTCTGTTCGACTTCGGTTTCTTTGGCATGTAATTGTAAAATGACTTTTAATCTCAGTTAAAAGATAATAAATTCAATATTTCATCACCATTGAAAGTGCATAAGTGAAAAACACTTTGCAGTTGTTTGGCGTTTGTGAATGACAGCCTATAAAACTGTCTATGAACTAACAATGAACAATACAGCATTTATTAATTTACATTAATATTAATTTACAAATACACTATTGTTCATTGTAAATGTGTGTGTTCATAAGTTAATACATTAATTAATATTTTACCAGGAAAAGTTTTAGAATTTTTATCACATGTTAATGTAAAAAAATCTTGTGTGATATAACTTGTGATTGTTTGTTTGCTGGTTTTTATTGTATTTGTTATACTTGTATTTTTTTAATTGTTTTTGCTATGAAAATAGCCTTTGATGCTGACATGGTATTAAATAAATATATACTACTACTACATTAATTTATATTTATTCATTTATATCTTGAAATGTTAAAAATGTATTAGTATACACACTACCTTTCAATAGTTTGATTAAAATTAAAGAAATATTGTCAAATATTACAGCAATTTTAAACTACTCTTTTTCATTTTGATTTGTTTTAAAATGTGATTTATTCCTGTGATGGCGAAGCTGGATTTTCAGCAGCCATTACTCCAGTCTTCAGTGTCGCATGATCCTTTAGAAATCTTTTTAATATGCTGATTTGATCAAAGCTGAAAACAATTGTGCTCCTAAATATTTTAGTGGAAATTGAGATGTATTTTTTCAGGATTATTAAATGAATAGAAAGTTCAAAAGAACAGCATTAATTTTAAATAGACCTTTTTTAACATTATAAATGTCTTTACTTTCACTTTTGATCAATGTAATGCATCCTTGCTGAATGCGGTAGTGTATGTAAAAATGAACATGTATTATAATTTATTTATATTAATAAATACTGTAAAAGTATTAATTTAAGATACCTAATGCATTTTGCAAAACACCTTTTTGAACTTTATTGCAGTGTTTTTAAATCAAAAAATTATTTAAAAAATTATTTAATGATTAATTATAAAATAAAATTCATAAAAAAATAACAACAAAAATACAGTAATAAAACCATAACTTATTTATTTTAAATAAAATTTAAAAAATAATAATATTACTTTTTTTTGACAATATAATTAAAGCTGCAGTCCGTAACTTTTTTGTGTTCAAAATTTACAAAATGTATATAATAAGCGAGTACACCATGAATCCATTTTCCAAACCGTGTTTTTGGCTTGTCCTGAATCACTACGGTACACCTATAATAAGTATTTCTATTCGGACTATTTAGACTGGTTCGGGTAGGTACCGCTGCAGAGTAGCCCAGTACCTGCGTGATTCGCCATAGACATAAACAGAGACAAGTAGCTCCGGCTACAATGTTCTTCCGCAAGACACACGCAGTTCTGTTTATTAACCGCTACAGCACCAAAAGTTACAGATTGCAGCTTTAAATAAAATGGCTTTTTTCTGTAAACATGCTACTTAATAGAGACTTGTATGTGCGTATTTAAAAAAGACAGCATGCTTACTTGGGTACGACACCTTGTTGACCCAGGTTTCTCGCTTGAGCCTCAGTAATAATCTGAGCCTTCAACAGGACGGGTTTCCCAGGGGCCATCTTCTCTCCCAGCAGATAGCGTACAGTGGTGGAAAACTTGGATTGGGTTTTGATGACCTGAGGAGGCTGCTTATCTACTACCAATGAACTGAGTTGCCAAGACAAAAAAGTACAATATCAAAAGCCAGAAGAAAAAGCACTGACATTTTTCAAATGATTGCATAATCATCTGATGTGATTGCATGATTACTAAGTACGTTGCAATCTTATCTTTCTCAGATCTGAAATAGGCCTGCATACCTCTGTATGAGAGTCTGGAGCAAATGTGTCAGGCTTTCCTGCAACGTGTGAAACTGCTCAGCCCCTCCGTGGTCTCTCTTCACCAACATGAGCTCCTGCCTCAGGTTACCATTTACTCCAAGCAACTGCTCACACCTGCCCCCGAAAAAGTAAAAAAAGAGAATGTGGAAGACATTTAGGCCAAAAGGTTGCATGACACGCGTGACATCAAAAGTGAATAAAACCAGTCAAAGCAGTAGAAAATATCATCCACGGTACATTAAATATGATTGCAGTTGCAGAAAGGATCAACAAAGTTAGCACCGCAATGTACATTGTATGTTGAATTATTGTCTGTCAATCTGCTGAAATTCAAGAGCCACAAACCTAACTGTCAAACAATGAAGACAAGCCTGTTGAGTTTTTAAAAGAAAGCAACAGGATCTGATCACAACATATTTGAACCCTCCTCTTGTGCTCAAAAACAACTTTTATGAAAGGGGTTGAATTCCCCATATTGGTTTCCATGCAATTTGTAAAAAATTGACAAAAACCACTACAGATTGATGTAAAAACAGAGTCTTTAGTAAAATCCTCTATTGTAGCTTGTCAGAGACTTTCAAATGTAAAATTTGTAAGAAATGTAATAATTCCTATCTATTTTAATTGTGTTATTTTTATTGTGGTCAATTTGACCAACATATTTAATATATATACAGGTGCATCTCAATAAATTAGAATGTCGTGGAAAAGTTCATTTATTTCAGTAATTCAACTCAAATTGTTAAACTCGTGTATTAAATAAATTCAATGCACACAGACTGAAGTAGTATAAGTCTTTGGTTCTTTTAATTGTGATGATTTTGGCTCACATTTAACAAAAACCCACCAACTCACTATCTCAACAAATTAGAACGTTCAGTGGTAGTAAAGCTCTTCTATAGGGATGTATGAGCGCTGAAGGTGTGAGGAAGTTGTGCTTTATCAACGCTGGCATTAATTCACACACCACTGTTTGATGTAATACAAAAACAGAAGATGCTACCCTCCCCTCATTCCCTGCATTATTGGGCATTTTTTCAGCATGACAATGAAGATATTCATTCTCCCAAGGTGAAAATCGAAAATATTGGCATATATTTTGTTGTTTTTATTAAGTATATGTTTACTATGTTTCAATTTTGCCATCTTTCCATGAATTATATTAGTGATCATTAAGAAAATACATCTTTTATATTTATTCAGAGGGGGTGTACTCATTTATGCTGTGCACTGTACTTCGTAGACATCCTTAATCTCTAATAACTCCATTCTGCTGTCTGTTGTCGGTGTTTCTTTGTCTGAATATGGCACTTATCACATGCTGTGTGGTATCGGCGTTTGGTATCGGGGGATTTTAACAAGTACGAGTACGAGTACAGGAGCTCAGTATCGGGCTATGTACTTCCTCTGCCTTTTTCTCAAACCCTTGTTTAACAGTCTAGTAATTGAGATCCCCCCAAAAAAACTACACAACCAAAAACCTTTGACAGATTTTTTGACTGTTAAACTCAAATAGATGAAGAATTTTAGAAGACAAGTTTTAATTTCAAGTAAACTTTATATCCTCTTTAAGGTCTCCTGTATTTTATATTTTAAGAGTTTGAGAAAATTGAGTTCACCACTATCCAATTTGAATCCCAAGCTAGTTTAGAAACACTGATCTCTAGGCATTCTATTAGATACAATTCTCTTCATGCTCCACATTTCAAAAAGGCTAGACTGAATTATTCAAAAACTGTTTAATAATACATAAAATAAGTGGAAAGCGGGTCAATTGGTAGATAACATTCAAGAAGAGACATCGAAAAAAAGCAGTGATAGAAATAATGTGACCATGAAGAAACTATGTGTGGCACAGAGCCCAATGTTCAAAAAGGCAGAAGAGGCAAAAGTAAATATGAAAATGAAAGGAAATCAAATTAAGGGGAATGATTTAGCTGATAACATTCATGCAGTAACACAAATGAAACAAAAACATCACCATGTCTGAAGAGGGCCAAGGTTGTCATCGAAGTGCACACCAATGGTTGCTCGGTGCTGTTCCCACCTCCAGGACTTAATTCTGAGAATAAGACAGGACTGGCACTGCTCCAGAGCGCACACGGCCTCGTGAAGGAGCTGCACGCGCTTCTATAAACACACAGACACATACAAACCATGAAAAACAGCTCCACTGCAACTGCTTTTTTTTCACTTCTCTTCCATGTCATGACCTCTTTATGATGCATTTGAGCATTTACCTTTGCACAGACTGAATAGTTGTATTCAAGCTGCTGTATGCGAGTCTGTCTAGCAACTTGATCCGAATGCTGTGGATCCAACTCATTTTGACCTGTAGGCAGACAAGGAAAAATTCATTAGATATACTGATATGAATGTTTGCCTGTGTGCACATCTATTAAATCATTATGTGAAACAGTTAACTGGTGTTGTGGTTCTTCATGATGTTCATTTTATGTTCACAAATTTATGTAAATTAATAATCTTTGGTTTTCACCTACTACAGAGTACAGTTTAAAATGGTGTTTGCTTACTATATCTGTATTAAGATCGGCATCTGTGCTTGAAGACATTAAGCCCTCTTAAACTCTCAGCTCACTCCAGTGATGAATCCTTTAAAAATGCTCACGCAATTTTTGGTCCGTTTTGCTTTTTGCTTCCTTTTCCTTTTAGGATGATTGACGGGAAGTAAGTGCAAAAAAGCCATCTGACTGGCCAATCAAAAAATCACTTTACTGTTCGTAGAAACTAGGGTTGTGATATCTCAGGACAGATTTTTAAGTGATATCTCTTAAGCATTATGATCATTTTCTGCATATGATTTGGTAAAAATCTGCTTACAGTACCTTTTAAAGATTGCTCACCAATATGTTAATAGTGGACAAGTACAAGTTTTAAATGTAATAAACAATGTAAATGAAATCAATAACTGAGTACTCCTGTGATTAGTGTTATGTTTTTGTTACATGTAAAAATTAACAATTTATATAAATATTAAATATAATAGTATTATATACAGTAGCATTTAGTAAGCATAGAAAAACACTGACTAATTATGAATTATTATTAGGGCTGTCAATCTATAAAAATATTTAAGCGCGATTAATCGCATGATTGTCATGAGTTAACTCGTGATTAATCGCAACTTAATCACACATTTTTATCTGTTCCAAATGTACCTTAAAATAATACTTTTCAAGTATTTAATACTCTAATCAACACGGGCATGGACAAATATTGATGCTTTATGCAGATGTATGTTTATTATTAGTGAAACCATACTCAACAGAGCATGAAGACTAGACATGTTTCAAAGGTCATAGATGTTTTTCAAATAACTTGTTCATGTCTATTTGACACATGAAAAAAGAATATAGAAATACCAGGCTCCCTTTACTTCTCTTTCTTTGCACTGAGCAATTTACTTACACAAACCTGTTTACATTTTTGCAAGACAGGGCAGCTCACTTCTTCTGAACATGCAAAATAATTATTATTTATTATTAGGCTATACATTTGTTGGTCTCTCTGTGCCCATGCTGTATTTTGATGCAGCCAAATTCTCAATAAAACAGTTTTCGTTGATATATTTTTTGATCTTATTCATTCAGACAACAGAATGAATAAGAAATAGTGACTGAAACGCGGCCCTTTACAGTTCTCCCTTCCAAGATGTTAATCTGCACAAAAATCCTGATAATCGAGCCGTCGTCTGATGAAATCAAATACAAAAAGATAAAGACAATAGCTGTGCTGTGATTTCGGCTATACTTGCATGTAAAATTAGAGAAGCAACATAATATCTGTTAACGGAAAGCGCTGCTCCTCTCAGCTGCTCACTGAACAGATCAGACGCAGAGGTGTGCGCGCGCTGGGAAAGCAAGACCTCGTGCTCAGAAACTATAAGGTTTGTCAAAGAAATCGCTCGATTTGTTGCTAGTTGCATTGCTGTGCTGTGACATCAAATACTCGTCCAAAATTCAAATCAAGGCTAGACTTGTTGGAGCCCTCATGACGGAAACAACTATTTACACATCTGCTGCTCTAGGGCTTGTCTTATTGCATTTCTCCCTCTGGCATTGCTGCATAGCTTTGTGTTAACCGTATCAAAGCAGCTACGTACAGTAGACAGAACCATTGCATGGACTGTGCCAAGTGTGCAACCACACAGTGCCAAATGCCTGGCCTGCAATACTGCAGTTTTTTTTACATATCATTCGATAAATAAAGACGTCTGTGTCTGACCACAAGAAAGAAGGTGCCACAAGAGTGTAACCAGTTTTGTAAACATGACTCATGAGGAAAAGTTTAAAAAGAAAAAAATTTAAAAGAAGGAAGAATTCCAAAAGCCACTGTGAGAATCGGTTGATAAATTTGTGTAAACTTGACGAGCACAGCACCCCCCCATGATGGACCTGTATGTAGACATGCACATGCATGTGTAGGGGTGTTTATAGGGGACTGTATAGTCGCTGCTTCCTAAAGATTGTCAGAGAAAACAAGCTTCACAAGATTCAGAATAAACTGACCTTTAGTTTTGCACATAGTTTACATTCTGTCCCTAAAATTTTGCACAGTTTACATTCTCCCCCAGAATCCTTCTCTAGTGTTATCAATACAAAACTTGGAATAATATGTATTGTCAAAAACAATGAATACTACAAAAGTATTATACGATGATTAGCAGTTCACAAATATCTTGATCATAATAATTGAATGTGCTATGGGAGAAGGAACCAATGAAAGAGGAAAACATGTTAAAAACTGAAAAGAGTTTTATACATATGGAATTAATGACTGGCGAGCAGCACTTCCTCCTCTGTTTTCATTTGAACAAAAGCTTTTTTAACAATGTGGGTTTGAAAAAGTATTTCACACCCTTTGTGCTTTGAACAAGGCAAACTTGGCCTTGTGGAACTCCAGATGGATTGATTATTTCCTAATGTTTTAGACTATTTTCATCTTCATAATGAACACCAGTTAATTCAGTCCAATGTGAAACACTAGTCTGACTGATATTAAAAAACGATTTAGATCTCTTACCTTGAATCGACTCAATTTCCTGCTTTTCCCAGTTCAAATCCTCTTGAAGCTGATGAAGTGTTTGGCGGCAGTTCTGAATTTCCAAAACTTTGAGCACCAGATTGTCCACATCAGTCTTCCCATCCTCCCTTGCAGGTTGTGGGGTGCCATTGGTAGCTGGAGGACCCTGAGGAATTTGCTGGAAGGGTGGGAAGTTAGGGTGCATACCCTACAGACAAGCACACAAACACCAAGAACAATGACATACTGAACATTTACATTATGCATAACTTAACTCATAAGTTAAGATTGCTGTTGCATTTTCCAAACAAATGTAAAATATTGCAGAAAAAAGGGTTTTGTGCTTACCGCCTGTGCTAATATGTGTCTTTCTTTCCTTAGAATATCTCGAACTGTCCTCACAAGTTGCATGGGTTGTGGCTGGAACACACTCTGAAAAGCAGTTACACAAGGTTACATAGTAAATAGTCAGAAATACAAACAGTGTGCTTTGTCACAACATGAGTCAACATGGCAGGCTGCCAAGAGTGACAAATACAGAAATATAAAAGTAAGAAAGAGATACATATGTGTTCACAATGCCAAAGAAATGTAACTCAAGATGAGGTTATATAACATACAATAAACAATGACTCTTGGTCACACTTTATCTATGACTTTTTTTAACTACGATTTTTGCCTCAACAAACTCCTAATTTACTGCTTATTAATAGTTAGTAAAGTAGATGTTAAGTTAAGGTATTGTGTAGGATTAGGGATGTAGAATAAGGTCATGCAGAATATGTGCTTTATACATGCTAATAAACTGCCAATATGTTATTAAAATGCATGCTAATAAGCAACTAGTTAATAGTGAGAATTGGTCCCTATACTAAAGTGTTACCTGACTCTTAATTTAAAAACCAAAAACCAATCCTTATTGCATCGTAGTGCAATAAGGATTGTTTTTTGTATGTAAATTGGCATAAGTAGCACAACAGTCCTAAATATTCCACATGTAGATCATATAGACATTATAGACTTCTTGTTGCTTGTAAATTAAATTATGAGCTTTTATATTGTTACTGTATTGAAGCCAAAGCAAATTACCAAATATAGAAAATATCAATATTAATGTTAGATACATAATCCCAAAGAGAAACTTTATTAATTCAATTTAAATGTACACAATAATGGACCCCATAAACCCTATTGGGGTCCCCAGCACCCCACTTTAAAAACCCTGCATTAAAAGTCATTATTTTAACTGATTTTAAATGACACAGTAGGATCATTCCGTGTCAACTCAACCAGAGATCCCCGGCTCAAATTTTTGATTTTGCTAATATTTTTTCTGAAGAAAGACAGACATGTATAGTGATGAAAGCCAAAATATTAAATGTCATGGATGAATATTTACTGAGTAATCCACTATTTTGTAGAGGGGGGGTCAAAATGGCAATTTTCACCTGAGATTCAAAGCCAAATTACAGGGGGGTAAAAATGACTTCAGAAAGATGGCAGCATCATAATGTTATTTTTACACAGAGATCGGTAGGTCTGGTAGTAAAATATGTTGACTTTAGCAATCTTTGTTGCATTATGTGCCAATGGTGACCATTCAAAAATTGTGGGGATGGTGAAACAGCACTTTTCAAGTTTTTTCTCCAAAGTTTGCATGCCTATAACTAAAGAAGTATTAAAGATATCTTAATGCCCTTTTAGATATTGGGTCTTAACAAACTTTCCTTTTGGCATCTTCATTTTTAAGGCCCTCTATGTTTCGGTTCCAGAGATATTGGATTTTCAATATGGCTCCAGGAGTAAATTGTTAAAATGTACACATTTTCACTATCAGTGATTCTGCCAAATATGCCCTTTAGCAGTAGATACTACTTGATCTATCACTATGCTCACATTATATAACAATAAAAAAGAGAAATAAATTATTAATCCAGATTAGGCAAATCTTGGTTTATTGATTTGAATGCAATGTGTGGCAAAAGTAACCACTTTTTCCTATGAGGTGTGGGATTTGACTCAAACATGTTACAATACTGTGTGTTTGAACTCTTGGTAGATTCAGAAGCTGTTAAAATGAACAAAATTCCTTCTTCCAATTATCCCTGAAACTGATTCAAATATAGAATCTTATGAATAGACTACTGAGAGAAAGGTAATGTGCCTCAACTTGACCATTACAGGACATTTTTAGCACTCCAACAGGTATGTTCTGTGCATATTGTTTTGATAGAGGGAAACAAGATGCATTCCTAGTTTCAACATTTCTTATTCTTCAGACACTGTTTTAAATATAATAATTATCAGCTGTATACAAAGTGACCAACATTTGGTTTTCAACCACTAAAAATAATTAAACATTCTGGACACGGAGCCTCATTGTGATCCCCATATCTCTGGGACTGAACAATGTAGGGCCTTGAAAATTAAGATTCCAAAAGAAAAGTTTATTAAGAACTAGAATCTAAAATCACATTGCAATATCTTTGACACTTCTTGAGTTATAGGCATGCACATTTTGGAAAAATAATATTTATGGCACTCAGGTATGTTCAATGCAGTTGTTTTGACAGAAGTAAAGGAGATACATCTCTAGTTTCAACATTATTTGTTCTTCAGACATTCCTCTTTAAAAGAAAAGAAGTATCATATTTTTGCAAATTTACCCACATTTGGTTTTTGACCACTGAAAATTTTACATTTTAACAATTTACTCCTGGAGCCACACCCAAATTCCAATATCTCTGGAACCGAAACAAATAGGACCTTAAAAATGAAGATACCAAAAGGAAAGTTTGTTAAGACCCAATATCTAAAAGGACATTAAGATATCTTTAATACTTCTTGAGTTACAGGCATGGAAACTTTGGAGAAAAAACTTGAAAAGTGCTGTTTCCCCATTTTTTTAATGGTTACCACTGGCACATAATGCAACAAAGATTGCTAAAGTCAACAGATTAAAAATAGTAGCAAAATCAAAGATTTGAGCTGGGGATTTTTTTTTAAATTTGGTTGATTTGACACGGAATGACCCAGTAGCTTTAAGCCAGCAGAAATCATGAAGGTTAGGAATATTTGTTATGCACACCAAGTTCCGGCTGATATGTTGTAGTTTGACCCTCTCCACCACGTTAGGGTTGTGTTGGGCCACCTCCTGCAGCAAATGCACCATCTGATCCAACAGCCTTCGGGCCTGAGGCTTCTGCTCCATGTTGTCCACATCAAAGTTCTCCCTAAATAAAACATTACACAGGCATGACATTTTTAAAGCCCTGCTGCATAGAATCATCCTTAGTAAATGTTGCAAACTGACATGGAACAAAGCCTTTCAAGTCTAGCTTGTCCTGTGCTGTTCTCCAACCATCATCCCAATTCTCATTATAAGAATGATTCAGTTCCCTGTCACAGGAAATTCCTAAGCAGCGAACTACCCTAAATTGTTTGCCTTAGACAATAGTCGCTCATGTTTCTATTTCATTTGTTTTACTCAGTCACCAGTACATATTAAATGTGCACTCAGTCATTTGATCTTAATGAAAAACCATTATAAGAAATTAACTTTTGAAATGTTTAATATCAGAGTGGGTCACCTTATGGAGGCCACCATATAGGGATTACTACGTCCTCTTTTTCCCGGACATGTCCTGGATAGGATTTATAAATTGCCTAAAATGTCCTGATTTTGGCTTTGTTTTCCTATTGCTGTGCTCTCTACAGTCTTCACATTATATGTACCCATATTTGCATTGCTTGACCGTTCTCTGTAGATTCCACCTTCTCACACACCACGATTTGTTGATTATGTACAATGCCTGCATGCTATTGGTCAAACTACTTTTCAGTCATTACCTTCAGTCCTAATACTACTCACTTCTCTAATTTTCAGACACTTTCTTTATGGAATAAATTAATCATGGCTAGCTGTGAACAAAGCATTTCTACACTGCCTGTGATGTTGTATTCACGGTACTACTGTAGGTGTCAGTTCAGCGCAAACTTAGGGTAAACAATACTGTGTTAATCTTAATACAACATAAAAAGCATCCATTTAATTTGTAACAGTGATGTCATACCATCTCTGTTCCTCTATCCAGCTGGCCAGATAGTGCCTGACGTCCAGAGGGAATGTGTCCGGGTAGAGTTCATTCAGTGTCTGAGTTGGCAGGTACTGTAACTGCGGGGTCATTTGCGCCCACAGCGCCATAGTATGCAAGCACTGCAACAGTAAAAAAATCAGATCATCATAAATCAGAATCGGTTTATCTCAAGTTGTGAGCAAATAATTTCACCTGTCTATCTTCAGAAGGAATTCAATATTTAATGGTGCTTCTTTCTGAAAAATATGTTGTGTTTCATGTTTCATCACTCGTGAGGGTGAAAAAACTATTACAACATTTCTATTTTTGGGTAAAATGGCCCTTTAATTCTGAAATACCACATAGAGCTATTAATCAGACAATTCTGTAATGACACACAGATGATGACACACTAATCCGCACTAATACCCTACTTATCCATGGTTTAACACCTTTAAAGTGGGACATCGACTATTGCTGTTGCTAGGTTTACCTATCATACAGGCTAGAAAACTATCCATGCATGTATTTAGGACAAAACACAATACACAATCTTTATATAAAAACAACTAAACATTGAGTTTATAACAAGTTCCTTATTCTGAACAAACTGAATTGAAACACTGAATTCTTCAATGCAAAATGAATGACATTTATAGAAGCTCATTCATAAATAGCATCTGACGGCTGGATAAAATAAGTGAAGAAAAGCCCAACCTTTTATACCATATTGTATTTCAGGCTTAATAGGGGCTTTTTTTATTTGGTGCAAAGAGCACAGGCAGATGCGTTGGGGAGAGAGCAGGGTTTGTTATTAATGTTCAGACTTTTGTTTGGACAAGGGAGAAAAGACAGTATGCCTGCCTTATCTCTCACCAACATAAGGGGACAGAAGACACTGTATACCACAACACGCTTGACAAAACAACATCCTGGCAACCCAACCATCACTAATATAACAAGTTTACTTACATAGTTTGTCATTTTATAATTTAGCTTTATGCTGCATTGTAAGAACATATTTAATATGATAATGCTGCTGACCATTTCATTTCTTTAATGATTTGTAATGGAACTGAATTATTTTTATTTGTAAGGCGTACACGTGATGCCGTCAAACATATTTAATTTCATGTATGATAAATGCAATAAAAACAATGCAATAAATATAAAAAAATCAAATGCACTTTACATACAAATACCTTCAACACAAATGAGATCACACTGTTATGATTCTAGTTGATGACAGATTCTAGTTCTGTCTAGTAGAGTTGCCTACAAGCACATACAAACACTTCCAGACAACTTTGAACTTCCATTATATGTACAAAAAGATTTTTTAAATATCTTCCTTTGTAAACAATTCCTTTAAACAATATAGGAAAACATACAACTAAGGAGATAACTTCAGTAGTAACCATTTAAATAGATAATTTGTACTTTTCTATTTTATAATCAAATATCGATTTAGCAGAAAAACAGGATGTTTTTTCATAGGAACTACACTTGAGCCAGGAAAACTGGAGTGTAATACCATGTCATTCTAGTAAAGATTTTTAATAACCACCTACACTCATTCTCCAAGACCTGTCAAGTTTCAATAACCAGCTTCAAAATATGTAGTTTAGCCAGTACATTGTACAAGTGAGCAAAGGTTTCTATAGTAAACTACAACATATTCATTCCTACTAGTTTCAATCTACACATTCACTGTAAAATCATAGGGTGTAATCATAGAGTATTTAAAGTACTTTATATTATCAAAGATAAGACAATTCCCAATAAAGCTTTTTAAAATGATTACTACTAGATAACTAATTAGTGTGAATCTGAAGCTCATGACTCATCCTGTATTTGTAAATCCCTCTGTTTCAAATAATATTTCCTCATTTTGTTCTGGCTAATCTGCGTCATGCCTACTAATGTACTTGTAAAGGTATACCTGCACTTATGTTTAACAAAGGGATTGGAGCAGCGTAGATGAAAAAGACCACACCTATCATAATATCTGAAGATAAATCATTCAAGGGAAATACGTCATGTTACACTAACATACAGGACAAACAGATGAACCATGGAAATTCAAGACCATGCTTTATACATTAACGACATGTATCAGATACTGTAAGTGACAAAAGTCAGTTAAACTTGACCACTGTGTTGATCAGGTGTGTTAGATTGCTATTGTGTGAACACTGGAAGCTGTGCAGGAAAAACAGGTCTGGTAAAAAAAAAAAAACTGCTTATTTCTGTAGCACGCACACTGATAAAAAAAATAGTAACATCTAAATTAACTGGTTTACTTCAAGTGTAAAATATTATTTAACATCACTAAATCAACCTAAATGCATTAATTTATACAAACAAAATGTTATGGGTTAAATCATGTAGAAATCAGGTTCCCGCTTTCTACAGTGTAGAACAACCCAAATAAAATATAAGAGGATCTTGATTAAATAGGATGGCATATTCATGGAAGGGTTTTATGGCCTCTAAATAGTTATATAGCAATATAAATGAGTCCTATAGCGTTGCTTTTTTACCGCTTCAACACAGCAGGTCATTGACAAAAGGTCAGAGGTATATTTTCTAACAACTACTAACATTATCTGAAGAACTTGAACTGTTTCTCTCAATTCAATTCAGTTTAATTAAATTCAATTCATATTGCTTTATTGGTATGGCATACTTGGGTATATAATATATATAGAATAGAAACAAACAAAATAAAAATATATGTAAAATACATCCGTGTGTGTGTGTGTGTATATATATATATCTCTCTCTGCATTAGTAGTACCATTAATGTTCATATATATATATATATATATATATGAACATTAATGGTACTACTAATGCAGATGTGTTCACTCTTTACCTCTTAGTTTTTGGCATTTATAAATATGATATGCTCTCTCTCTAACATAAAAAAGACTTATTGGTAACACTTTACCTAAAGCCTTACCAAAAAAGCATTATATACGTTTTATAAGTTTTAATGCATGGATTATGCTAACTTATGGTAAAATAACTTTGGTTATAATTATTTATGAAAGGATATAATGCATTACAACACACATAATGAATACCTTATAATGCATTATACATAAAGGCTTTAAGTAAAGTGTTACCAAAATATTTTGCTCATGTTTATTATCTCTTTGCATTTTATTGCATAAAATAATTTTTGTTTCCAGCACTGCGCTGATCCTTATGTTCTAAGGGCTGCAAAACAAGGTCATATTCTCTGAATCTTATTTAAAGACCCCCTCTGTTGAAAATCAAGTTTAAATGTTTGTCTTGTGTTTTTAATATGCTTAAAGACAAACCATGTGCAAATTCATTGACCACTGCTGGGCATTTTCTCCTTAAATGTGCAGTCTCAAAAATCTCTACAGTCTCAAAAATTTGTTTTTTGGGAACATGGTTTGTATAACATTATCAATGAATTATTAGCTGTTTGATAACATAGTTAAGCCAAACTTTTAAAATAAGTCATTTTTATTATTAAAGATAAGTTTTAAGGGATAAAATTCGTGACTGCAGGTGGACTTTATAGATCAATGCTCTATGTAATGCTTTATGTATTTGCAGAGAAGAAATTGTATTACAAACATTTTGTTTATAAAGACCCCCTCTGTTGAAAATCAAGTTTAAATGTTTGTCTTGTGTTTTTAATATGCTTAAAGACAAACCATGTGCAAATTCATTGACCACCGCTGGGCATTTTCTCCTTAAATGTGCAGTCTCAAAAATCTCTAGTCTCAAAAATTTGTTTTTTGGGAACATGGTTTGTATAACATTATCAATGAATTATTAGCTGTTTGATAACATAGTTAAGCCAAACTTTTAAAATAAGTCATTTTTATTATTAAAGATAAGTTTTAAGGGATAAAATTCGTGACTGCAGGTGGACTTTATAGATCAATGCTCTATGTAATGCTTTATGTATTTGCAGAGAAGAAATTGTATTACAAACATTTTGTTTAAAGGTCAATTCACACCATTTTGTCTGATCAGTGTGTCACGCCTGTCAGTGTCTGTTGGCATTTGTCAGAGCTTGTTTTCACCAATTAAACATGCTGAATTAGTGTTTGTCAGGTCTTGGAATGTCTAAGGCGGTGGTTCTCAACCTTTTTTTTCACCGGGCCGCACTATGGTCCAAGTGCGCTGCTGTACAAAGAGTAAAAAAAATTAAATAAAAAAACATACCTAATGCAGAAAAGCCTCTTTTTCCGAATTGCGTAGATGACCACTATCTTTCTTTCATTATAATTAAAGAGTTTTTGTTTTTGATTTGTTTTATTTCACTGAGTAGTAATTTAAAGCTTTCTATAGATATATTTATCATGTCTGTGAGGCATGTATTCGCAATTGTAAAACTGAAAGTAATTTTTTAAAATTGTGTTCAGCATGGTGGGCCGCATTTGAATTTGTGACGGGCCGCGGGTTGAGAACCACTGGTCTAAGTTGTGATGGATTGTAATCTAGTGTGAATTGGCCTTAATTATCGCAAAGACTGCTCTTTCATAGTCCTGTCTTGTTAAGGTATCATCATGGTCTTAGATGTCCTAAAATATACTGAAATAAATAAAAAAGAAATTAAAATACAAATGGGACAACTATACGGTAAGCATCTAAAATAAATATGGAAGAGATAGCTCTGATCATTTGGGTTAGGAGAAATCTGTTCACATTGAAATCTCTGATGTTTGATTTGTGTATTTTCTTTCCTATAAAGTTAATTCTCTGTGATGGAAAACAGAAAGCAATCTCTCAACATCAAACCTGCCTCACACTGAAACTTATAGACAGCAGTTGGCACCTGACTCTTGGACCACTTTACCACTCATCCACTTTATTTGATCTCTTTTCATTGAATGGATGACTGCATTCATAATGATCATGTCATACTGCAGAAATGAACAAATAAACAGAAATGAACAAACTCATAGACTTTTACACTCATCTAATTACTGTTGATACTACTTGAAATGCGGTGACTAATAACACAAAGGATGTAAGCAAACAACCTAAAAACTGAGAAAGCATTCATAATTTCTTTAGAATACAATAGGGAATACTATATATATTTTTTTTTTTTTGCACAGAAGTGTGCATACAATCACTGTTTCCTAATTAAACTTTACATTAACCTTTATTATTGACTGAATCATTGCAATTAATCATTGCATTGAACTCTTGATCTTGTCCACATCCATGTCAAAAACCACCCATTGACAAATAGCATGAAACAATGATTGGCATATAGATAGATTGATTGATTTACTTCAACTAATCCACTTTGCACAGAAATAAACACTTCACTAAGCCTTTTAGTGCATTTCAAAAGGCCAGCATGAGGGTGTTACATCCCAAAGTCTGAAGCTGACACAAGCAACGTTACAACAACAGTGAGGAGGGTTTACAAAGAACAGACCACTCTCTAGTGCACGCGCACACACACTAAAAAGCGTAACACACCAATGCCCCATACAGCCAATGGGGAACAGAAAGTAGGGCGTGAATTCGTGTAGGCGCTTGTGCTAAACACTTAAGTATTTTCCACTATCAAACTAAAACATATATATAACGTGACATTTAGCACAATCATATGGAAGTCCGCTACGTTTTAGTCATATAAGTAGGCCTTCCTCTATTGCTATTTCCAGTACAGTCAAATACAGGAAACTTGTTGAATATGTGAATTCACATGAAAGCAATGTCCCTCGCGTATTTTGTCATGGAGTATCCAGCCAAAAATATGGTCATGTCATTTTGGTGTCGTTTAAGTAGGCTAGTATATATAATGGCCTAGCTAAACCGACTTCACAATCATACTGAGATTAAATTATTATAAAAGTGAGATTTTTATTCGTAAGAGAGCTCTTTGATGGCTTGTTTTAGCCTGTTTTTGCTCGTTCGCTTCGCACGACTGCGAATTTTCGTGCAACAGTTACAGTAGAGGAAAGTAGGCTGTTACAAAACTCATGTTTCCTCCTTACAACAACATTAAGCGATAAACAAATTCAGGTCGCGATAAACTCACCGTCCGAAGTTTATATAGCAAAAATACAATGCTGTTAGAATATAATTTACCTGATTTCGACCCCA
Source organism: Sinocyclocheilus rhinocerous (assembly GCF_001515625.1). NCBI lineage: Eukaryota > Metazoa > Chordata > Actinopteri > Cypriniformes > Cyprinidae > Sinocyclocheilus > Sinocyclocheilus rhinocerous. The sequence goes on from NW_015634251.1 coordinate 341,558, forward strand.
GCTCACGCGTAAAGAGATATAAGTCTGCGCCTTCCGTGTGCGTTTGTTGTTTTTTTTCTTTCTATCCACCTACTTTCACTCTACTGACACTGGAGCTGCTGCCTACCGGCCACCCTGATGCAGTTCTTCTACCAGGAGAATAAGAAACTTTATCCGGCTGGACATTATTACAAATATAGACTATATATATTATTTTTATATACACAGAACATTAGATATGTCATAGTTTTTAAATCCAGTTTTATGTGTGCCAGAATGTGCTTATTTATTTATGTTTCCTACTTTAGCATTTTTCGTCTTACTTTTGTGAGCCTGAATATTTTATTAAATTCATATTGCTTAGCCTATTCACCTAGGAATAAATAATTTACCAACAACGAATATATTGTAAATATAGGTATTATAAATTTCAAATATAGGCCTACTATTCACACTATAAATTCTAACTCACCTGAAAATAATAATAAAAAACCATAATTACAAGGAAAACGTATTAAAATTGTCAGATATCAAATTGTTGTACTTAATATATTTAATGAACAAGGCAGCGCTACTGAAATTGTGCTGAAAATCAGTGAAGCAGTGATAACTACAGAAGGACACATTCAACTGTGGGATCACCACCAATGAGCACAACGCAGATTATTATATCTAGGCATACAAATTCTCATTGGTTGTGTGTCAAAATCTAGAGAGCTAGCAAGACATCATTTTGTGCATCATGCTTGTTCATAAGAGGTAACTTTCTATTTATCAAGACAAAACGTCACTTGTAGGCGGGGAAACAACGCCATTTCTGCTCGAAACGCTTGATTTCCAGTAAGAAGTTTCGAAAGAGGTTTCCGTTTTAAAAGCTAGATTTCTTTTGCGTTTTCGTTATTCTGGTTTCTTATCTAAAAAAAAACAAAAACAACGGAGGAGATATTTTATATTTAATGCACTAAAACAAAAAGCCGGCAGTTCAGCAGTGTTTCACTACAAAGAATTAAGAATCCAATATGTTCCATTTTTTCATTGAATAAAATAAAATGAAAAAATTTAATGTTTACGACTTCAAAACAGGCAAATTCAACAATGAATGTATGTAACAATATACCTCATTCTGAATAATTAATGAACACTGGAATCTCGTGAGGTGTTGCCTTGTCCGCGGTTTATAAGCTACTTTGTATGTACAAGTTGCTTACAGTTTTTGTGCTCCTTTCTCTAGAATAATAGAAATACACAATTTGGCGTATTCACGATTATTGTTTTGTGAAGAAAGTCGCTAATTTTATCAGTCTAGTTTGCTTGATTTGAAGTGGATCTGGCAGCACATCGTCGTTTACATCAGGAAATATTGAAGTCAGGAAACTGCATTAGTACGACTATATAGAATTATTTCTAATCTCACACTCACAATAACATTTTCTTTTGTTCGCTGATATCTCTGAGAAATGACTATAGGATAGTGTAGGCGTATAGAACATTAATAAAACAAGATTTTTACTCCTCCCAAAAAAACATAATTTTGTGCTACCACTAGAGGGCAGTGGGTCACTATGTGAAAAGCGAGCTGACCAGAGTTGCCAAGTCCGCGTATTATACGCGACTTTGGGCTTTTTTTTTTTTGTAAAGTTGCGTGAAAAAATCCCGGGTCGCGGGTTGCGTTTTTTTGGGTTTATTTAAAAAAATATGGTTGCTTGTTAGGAAAACCTGACAAGCAACTTCGTTTCTTTTCACTTATGTTCACTGTATTCTCCAATGCATTTATTAACACTCTGTCTGCTCACAGTTAATAGCCAATCAGTGCAAAAGTATAAGTGCTGTAGTAGCGTAATTTGTCAAATATTCCGCCCCCTCCGCACGCGCCTTCCTTTGTGAACGTGATTTTTCTTCAATGAGGGATTGAAGAAAAATCACGTTCAAAAAGAAGGCGCGTGACGCTGTAATCCAAGCGATGATAGTAGTAGACGTAGAGGAGTGGGATGACTTTTTCCCTCTATAAGGTAGCCTCATTTTTTTTGTAATGTATTCATTATCACGGGCTGTAAAAAACAAAAACAAACAAAAAAAACAAACAAGTAGGCCTATACTAATACTTAGAGTAGATTTGGTTCGAATAGCCAATATTTTAGTAAGCTATAAATATGTGGCTATGTTACAGCTCCCCTTTGAAGCTCTTGTGTTTTTCTCCTTTTCCATCTCTCCAATCATATTCTGCTCACAGGTGATTGGAGATGAGTTTTGTTCCTGCTTTGTTGCAGTTTGCTGATTTTTGTAAAATAACTTATGTTTTTGCTTTTCAGATAAAAGGGTAGTTTCAGTTTAATATGTTACGGGCTCATTTATTGGTAATAAATAATTGATAATAAATAATATTGATGATAATAAACTATCAAAAAATATTAGGCTTGTTTTGGGCTTGTTTTTGAAGCTGCGGTTGCTTATTTGTCTCGCGAGAGTTGGCAACAGTGGAGCTGACCTGTGTTGGTCACGTTAAATTTAAGTTATGCAATAAAACTAAACGGTCAAAAACGAAAGATAGTAAATGTAAAATAATTCAAAATTTACAAGTTTTAAAGATTAGATTAAATCAAACTCGTCCCATATGGTCCATGTTCATGCAGTGAAGTTTGTTTCAAGCTTCAGGCATTCCTCATATCAAAGTCCATTTCCTGACCGGTCATGATACATTTGGCCTTTCTGAGGGCTGTTGAGAATGCTGTATGAGCTTCAGGGGTTGTTTTCATGTCCAGCCTTAATTTAAACAAAGTCAGAGTTGACTTGATCAATCTCCCGCTGATAGAGTTTGACAGGCCCGAAATGGAATTCTGAAGTAGCAAATGTTATCAATAAAAATCCTATAATAGTTGTGCAAAGTGTTTAATTTCTATCACAACAACCCATTTGCAGCTGTTTTGAAAAGTAACAACTGTGAAAATAAACATAAGCCTATGGAAAGTAAAAAAAACTTTATAAGACGTTATCAGAAATTGTTCAAAAACATGAATGCATGAATGATGGTTGATATTTTTGTGAGCCAATTTCAACTTAAAATTGATGGCATAAAAACTGTGATAGAATATCTGATTTTTTTTTTTGGTAACACTTTAGTGGCCAATTCTCCCTGTTAACTAGTTGCTTTATTAGCATGCATGTTACTAGCATATTTGCTGTTTATTTGCTGTTTATTAGTACTTACAGCACATATTAATGCCTTATTCTGCACGTCCCTATTTTAGATCCCTTAATCGTAGCCCATACCTAAACTTAACAACTACCTTACTAACTAGTAATAAGCAGCAAATTAGGAGTTTATTGAGGAAAAGTCATTAAATATTGAGTTAGTAGTGATACTTGTTTATATATATATATATATATATATATATATATATAGCAAAATTATAAATACACTGATTCATATTTTAAAAGGAAGGCAAAAATCAGCAAATTGTTGGTGGATTGACCTCTTGTTTGTTTACTCTGCATTTTTCTCCCCTCATTCACAGCTTGTCATTATTTTGGGGTCCTCTTAGGTAAAGGCCTAGCGCTGAGTAGCACCGATGGCAGCACATCTGGAATCAATACAGCTGAACTGGGTAACTAGAGGGTTTTGGGGGGAGTTAGAGCTAAGGGTTGGGCTAGTTACGGTTTTGGCCCTGGGGGTCCATGTGTCCCTGACTCCTAAATAGACTTGATTGCTACCAGCTGGCAGCCTTAACTCACCCTGTGTCAGGGATCTCCTCTGATGTCAACCTTGTCAGTATCAAGGCTAGACAGGACAAAGGAGAGTAAGACACGAGCAGTTATGAACAGAGGTATAGGCAGGGTCTGAGCTATGGGAAATCTTGCTGCACTGCATGTGAACTCTCTGGTTTGCGTCACAAACATTTCTGCCTTTATGTGAAAAAATGGAGGCCAAATTCCATTTAAAAGTAGAACAAAATAGATCTGACTTGGATGTAATGCATGTAATGCTTTTTGTGGGGACCTTAAAGCATAATATGCTCTTAAAAGGCTCAAATATATGAATATATCAATATATCAAAGCTCAAATCACAGAGACTGACTGCAGAAGACATGACAAATTCAAAATGCTTCTGCATTTGCATTTTTCAGAAAACAAATCCTGTCATTTTTTAGGACAACAGGCAAAATTATTTGACCTTTAAGAACACTCATTCTTTTTCATATGCCAAGACCACTCTTAGATGTAATATTTTGCTTTTGCTGTATGCTTTGGGTCATCGTCCATTTGTACTATGAAGCGCCGCCCAATCAACTTTGCTGCATTTGACTGAATCTGGGCAGACAGTATATCCCTGTACACTTCAGAATTCTTCCGGCTGCTTCTGTCTTCTGTCACGTCATCAATAAACACCAGTAACCCAGTGCCACTGGAAGCCATGCATGCCCATGCCATCACACTGCTCCACCATGTTTCACAGATGATGTTGTATGCTTTGTTCCAAGCCTTCTCCATACCCTTTTTCTTCCCGTCATTCTGGTACAGGTTGATGACAAAAAATTTCAGCCGTCAAAAAAATGCTTTCCAGAAGTATTCTGGCTTTTTTAGATGTTTTAGGCAAAGTCTAATCTGGCCTTGTTTGCACCTTATGGTGAACCCTCTGTATTTGCTCTCATGAAGTCTTCTCTTGATTGTAGACTTTGACAGTATCACGCCTGCCTCCTGGAGAGTATTATTCTCTTGGCTGGATGTTGTGAAAGGGTTTTTCTTTACCATGCACTCTTAAAAAAAGGTGCTTCACGATGCCATAGAAGAACCTTTTTGTCTAAATGGTTCCATAAAGAACCTTTAATATCTGAAGAACCTTTCTGTTTCACAAAAGGTTCTTTGTGGTGAAAAAAGATTCTTCAGATTACAAAAAGGTAAGAAAGAGATGGTTCTTTAAAGAACCTTTGACTGAATGGTTATTTGTGGAACCAAAAATGGTTCTTCTATGGCGTCACTGTGAAGAACCTTTTGAAGCACCTTTATTTTTAAGAGTGTGGAGAGGATCCTCCAATCATCTCCCACTGTTGTCCTCCGTGGGTGTCCATTGCTTTTTATGTTGCTGAGCTCACCAGTGCTTTCTTTTTTCTCAGAATGTACCAAACAGTTGATTTGGCCACTCCTAATGTTCCTGCTATCTCTCTCATGGATTTGTTTTGTTTTTGAAGCCTAACAATTGTCTGTTTCACTTGTATGGCGAGATCCTTTGACTGCATGATGTGGGTTCAGAACAATAGCTTCCAAATGCAAATGGCACACTTAGAATCAAATCCAGGCCTTTTACTTGCTTAATTGATGTAATAAACAACGAAAGAATAGCCCACGCCTGTCCATGAAACAGCTTTTGAGTCAGTTGTCCAATTACTTATGGTCCCTTGAAAAAGGGGGGAGTTTATTAAAGATCTGTAATTCCTTAAACTTTCCTCCAATTTGGATGAGAATACCCTCAAATTAAAGCTCAGAGTGTGCACTTTAAGCCCATATTCATTATATAACTGTAACTTGAATATGTGTGCGTGTATTGTGTATATATTTTTTATAATATATACTGTATATTAATACTAAACTAAATATAATAATAGAACATTATATATAACTTTGATGGATTATAATATACTTTAGGGGATGCAATATTCTTTGCAATTATTTTTTACAACTTTTATATTCTATCTACAGCTTTCATCTTTCAGACTCTTGATGCTCACATCCACATCTGTTCCACTAAAATACAGAATAAATGTTGCAATAATCATGAATATCATTTGAGAAATTGTTGGGAGGGTCTTTCGAAAGGTGTAAATTGACAGACTAGTTATGTAGGTGCAACTGAGGGATTTTACGTTACACACTGAGGTATTCATATTAAGTATTATATTATTTTTATTGTTTTTATATTACACATGCACCTTTGTGTATTAGCACATATGAATGTGTTTATTTGCTATCTTAACAGTTTTTTACATGCTAAACTTAACAGTAGACATTTTAAGCTTTTCCTTAACGCTGAATCTGAACACTTTATCACGCTGTAATTTAGATTCTGCTCTAGCTCTGGAGTCAGAGAGGTCGAATTCAAGCTGATCAGGTCACATCACTCAGAGTGCACCAGCATGGATGTTGCTATGGTGAGGGTTATGGTGGAAGAGATATGGGGATTGATGAGGAATTTTTGCTTGCTCAAATACATTTTTAAGTAAATCCTCAACAGGACACAAAAAATACACTTTTTTTTTTGTTTGTTTGTTTAAACTAAGTAAAAATATAAATAGGAACTTCCAGAATTGCCCATTAATATGTGAAATACAAGCATGTCACTGGATAACCAAATAGAGGTAGAGCTAGAAAAAAAATAACACTCCAATCAACTCCTTAGTGAATGAAATTTTGGTGCTAATTAACATTATGTAAACAAACTGTTGTGCAATTATAGCTCATGAACTGATATCAGTCTATCTACTGAGATCTACTATTTTTTAAAGGGGTCATATGATGCGATTTCATTTTTTCCTTAACATTATTTAATTTAAAAGTAAAAGTAACTAAAAAGCAGTGTATTTAGATATTCAATGAGCTGTTCAAAAAATTACATCATAATAAGTCCACAGCCTTATTCACAGAAGATACAGAAGATTTAGTTTCAGTGGAAAGGTAATTATTGACCGTCAAATTCGTATTATTAACCCTTAGTGCCACCACAAGGTGAGTGTGTTATTGAATGTATGAATTGAAGGATGTTATTTTATTCTACTGGTAGCTGGAGATTAATTATCCTTTAGATAGGGACTGGAGGGCAAGGACTGTGTATAACCCTGCATTATTCATCTTAATCGGAGACTTAATCATCAGCATCCATCAGCACTTTACATTAAATATGATATTAATCTCCATACAATAAAAATACATTGGACTTAATGAGGGTTATGTTGAGGGTCAATGTTTTGATGCATATCCTATAGTTTAAGGCAACGGTTGCAATCACACGTAAGTAATTAAGTCAATTCCCATCATATCTGTATGGACTATATTTCATGCAGCCATAAGATAAATTATCTAGCTTTTCTTTTCGTACTATATTGAACCCTTGACCACAGAGCACCTTTATTTGACACTCCACCCTGAAGCCACTCCTGATCATTGAGCAGTGTTTAAATGTTAAACGTTGATTGAAATTAAGCAACAAAGTACTAAACTATGAAAAAAGATCCTTTTCATTTGTTGAACTATCCAACCTTATGCGGAAGCTATAATATTAACTTGTTTTTTTATATGTGCACTCTCAGAAAAAAAGGTACAAAAGCTGTCACTTGGGTAGTACCTTTTCAAAAGGTTCACTTTTGTACCTAAAGGGTCTGTATTAATATCTAAAAGGTACAAAAGTGTCCGTTTGAAAAGGTAGTGTCTCAGTGACAGCATTTTTCTGAGATTGTAGAATAGCCACATGATCCTCAATATTCCACAAAACTTAGTTTTAATACATCACTTGATAATCTCACTGATATTTTGAAATCATGTGCATGTAAAGTGAAGGCAATCTACCACTTGACATGTACGGAAAGATGAGCCATTAAAGTTTTTCGACATATTCTCTTTAATATTGTGTAATACTTTTTTTTTTCTTAAAATACAGTCTTTTCTGAGGTAGACCATTACAGTTCAAGAACATTATCATTTTTATAACAGACATCAAAAAATGACATGAAATAAATATTTTCATGTACAATATGCTGCAAAAATGAGGTAGAAATGGTTACAGAAAATGTACAAGAACAAGATCTAAGAACAAAGTTACTGTACTAATAGATTCAAAACAGCTAATTAATGACAATTTTGTTGGACAAACTGTTAAACTGCTCAGTATCTTTGTGTTCCTGTTTTGAAATCAGCGAAATATCTGTATTTGCCTATGATATCTTAACAAAAATGGCGTATCTCAGTTTGAATGAATGGAAATTGGTGCTGAATTTTTCTACACAAGATGATGTATTTGTGCATGTTGGATGTCCCTGAGTCTGTCAGGTTCTGTAAGTTTTTGCCTCTTTGGGACTGATCAATATGTGCTCCTGGGGTCATTCTGATTGACCTGTGTGGTCTTACATTGGTTGTTTTAAAAGGGCACTGACATATGCTTTGTACCTTGGTTTCTGAAAACAGTTTGTCCAACAAAATCAAACAGTTTGTCCAACAAAATCAAACGTCTTGTTTGCCATCTACAAGGTTACTAGACATCAGTCAGAATATGGCTTCTCCAAAAGGCCGTGTGTAAGTTAAAGGAACAGGGGATGGGAAATCAGCTCACCACATGGCTGTACAGGGCCAGCAACCAAGGGGACAAACCATTGTGCTAAGAGCATGGGGTGTGCTGGGGGTAAAGGAGTGATCAGCGGCTGTTACATCACAGTTGATCAAAATTCAACAATCCACAAAAGCCAATCTACAGACATTATAAATAAACGTAATAATCTCAGTTTCTTCAGCAGTGGTGATTTGAAGACATCTGATCACTCCAGATGAAAATTTTAAACATTGGTAGAGGCTGCTCCCCAAAATCTACATCAAAAATAAAGGGTAAGGATAAGGGAAAATGTTTTCATAGAGAGTTAAAAACATGGATTTATGTTTTAAACATTGGTAGAGGCTGCTCCATCTGGATTGTCTACATGATGAGCGTTAACAATTTTTATACATTACACATGATGGTATAACACAATTTATGATTAGACATGATTAGCTGCCAATTATATATATACACAGCACAGATGCAGTGTGTATACAGGTCTGTGTTAGGTCTGTTGCTCACCTCCAACCTCAATGCTTACTACTAAGAACCTAAGATTACATACATTCTTTATTTATCATTTCTGAGGTAAAGAAATTCTTCCTGAGTATTTCAAACAAGACTACATATACTAATAAAATAAACTGAGTAAAGCAGAAGAGAGAAAATAGTCATTCACGGACCCTTGCTTGTTTTTGTGTTTGAGGGTCCTGAGCAAAGGCTCTCACAAGATTGTGAGGAATGTGATGGGTTGTTTACATATTGTTGTATTTGGGGAAAATATGTATTATCTTCAACAAAGTGTTCTGAAAGAAGTGTACCAACAGTAAAAGTCTGTCTTTCTATTATCTGAGTTTCTATGGATTAGCATTTTAATACTTTTTGGGTAGCAATGCATACTCTTTTGGTAAAATGACCATTTTGACAAAGTGCACAAGATTTGACCGCGGCCTAACAATCAACTTTGTAAAATACTGTTGCTTTCTTCCCTAAGAGGTTGCATAACAGTAAATACATTTTGGTGAATGCTGTGACTTGGACATTATAATGTTGGTGAGCATTTTTGGTACAAACAAAGTAGTTTTGATATATCCTAAACCCTTTAACACCAAATGATCATTAAAGTAAATCAACACAAATAAAACAACACCCCTGGAGTAGACTGGCAATAAATAGGATCCTGAGAGTTGTAATTAATGGGGCTATTTTTCGGGAAAAGTCAAGTTATCTATAACCTCCAGGTTTAGTCCAGGATCAAGGCTAATTGGAATTCCAGTGAAATTCCAAAATATAATTCAGACTTTCTATCAGATATGCCAGGCAACTAATAAATGCCCCTTCAAGAAAGGCCTAATATTTAATTTCTTTGGGAAAAAATAAAGTATATGTATATTTATAGAAAAACAACACACCATGGCATGTTCCCTAGATTAAATGCATTCAATCAAAAATGTTTCCCCACCATAAACTGTAATTTCAAGTCCCACTCTTTTGGCTGCAACAAGTAGTTAAAGAAAAAAAAGAAAAACATTTAGCAGTCCCCAACCAGTGGCTGACTAGTTTCTCAGTGGCTATAAACCTTGCTCCACTCCATACAAGTGTCCACTTCTTTGGGGGTGCTGTGAGGGCGTACCTTGCAGAAAGCATTTTCAAAGTCTTGGAAGGTAGGGGAAGAAAGGGATGAAGGGAGGCCGTGCAAGGGCATGGGTGCAGAGGCAGAAGCTGATGCCAGAGCCTGCTGGCAGAGTTGCAGCAGCTCCCAGACGGAGAAGCCTTCTGAACGCTGCAGTACTGCTGACATCTCCCTTTCGCCCAGACTGCAGCCCTGGGGCGCCAGTGCCTGCAGAAGCACATGTCTGCGTGTGTTTCCATCTGGCAGGCCTATGTGGTAACGCTTGGAGAAGCAGCGCATAAGGGGATCTTTGATCAAATCAGGCCGTCTCGTGGTGCACACAACCAGAACTAGGTTGCTCTGACCATGTTGAATCTTCTCTAGCTGGGCCTGCAGTTGCTGTCTGAGACCTTCCTCCTCAACGGCCTCCAGCTCGCTGAGCAGCACCACTGCAGGTTGTCGGGCTGTTGCCACCGAGAACAGAGTGGCAAGAAGTTGCTCTGCTTCTCCTTTCAATTTAGAGGCCAAAGTTGCACAACTCAGCCTATAGAAGGTAGCACCCAGTTGAGATGCCATGGATCGTACCAGTGTGGTTTTGCCCCCTCCTTGAGGACCAAACAGCAGGACGGTTCTGGGTGGGCGGATGGCAGGGTTGGGTCGCAGGACAGGCCACAGCACGTCCTCCTCCAGCGCTGCTTTGATGTGACAGTTCCCAGCCAGTTCACTCCAAAGCAAAGCCGGACTGCAATCTTGCAGTTCCTGGCTTACTAGCTCCAGCATTTGGGGCTCCATGCTTTTCATGGGATCGGAGCGCTTCTGAGACCGATGCCGGGAGAAGCCTTGCTCCGAACTTCCGTTCTCCCCAGTCATGGCTGCCGATGGACTGTAGTCCCCTGCAGCTCTATACGTTGGTGAAACCAAGGGCTTTAGCCCACTGTACTTCCCCACTTCGTCTCCTTCCAGGCTTGACTGAGATGAAGGTTTACTAGGCTTAAAGGCTTGAGGATCTGTGTTGCCTGTTCCAAAGCCATTTCCACGGCACTCAGCTTTATCAGTGACCCCATATGGAGAATCTCCCCCAGCTTTTATGGGGTCATAGCTATATTTCCTATAGCGTGAACTGTCTCCATCTTCCTCATCCAGGGTCATCTCAAATGCTTTTCTCTTCAGAGAGCCACCAGGCTCTGAGCCCCCTAGACTGCTGTTCTGATAGCCATAGCTGCCACCAACCACTGTGGGTCTCGATGGAAGTGGAGAGGGGGCGGCTATGCCCGAGGGGATGTAAGGGCCTGTTGGATGGGTGTAGCTAGGAGCAAGGCTAGTCTGGTGAGGGTAGGTGCTAGGGGGGTAGTTGTAAATGGGGGTAGAAGGTGTGTAACTGGGGAGAAGTGTGGGGCTAGGCTGAAGGGCATGTAACGACGCTGGTGGAAGTGCTGAACTGGGTTGGGGGCAGTACCCTGATGAGAGGTAGGTGCCATTGTAACTGGGCGGGTAGTCACTGGAATGGGCCCCACTGCAGGAGCTGCTCCCGCTGTATCCCGAGTCCGAAAGGTTGCTGTTAACTGCTGACACATTGCCCGAGCCTGGTGGACCTGCTGATGTGGGAACCACCTTTGGTCCCGACAGACCATCATGAGAAGGCGGCGGCACCAAGGGATACCCCCCGTCAGTGCTGTGCGTTAGAGGCCAAGGTTCCAGTTCGCTTTTCTGGCCTCCGTTAAGGGCCCCAAAGGCTCCAGGCTCAGGGTATGTGCCCACAGCAGGGCGTTCGTATGGTGAGTCTAGCATGCCAGAGTATTTCTCAGCATAGCGCTTCAGCAGGTTGGAGGCAGTAAGGGCTGAGATGTCATCATTTGCCCAGGCGTAGCTGTAGGAGCTATGGCTGGGGTAGAGCTCAGACTTGTGGGCAGGGGATGAGGTGGTGGAGGACACGTCCAAATGCTGCTCAGGCCATTGGCTCAGGGGCTGTGCATGCTCCGGGTTCCAGTGCATCTTCAATAGTCCTGCCGGAGACAGCAATTTGTCAGATTATGCAAGAACTTGATATATATGTCAACAGCATACGTTCATACCATTCACAAATCAGTCTTAGATCCAGTGATTTTTTTTCCTATCAAAGAATTATAAGACTAGTCAAAATGACTAAAGACACATTATGGCTGATTGCAGAGCTTTTTTGTCATTTTGCTTGGTGACAGGACTCTTTTGGTATTGTGCATGCATGCAGAGGGAGTAAGAGAAAAGGGCTGTGAATTTGCTCCTTTCAAGCCCTCAGCCATGTAGCAGCCTTGTGTTGCCATCTGCAGTTCTCCCAGAGGAGAAACTGTTATCAGCCTGTGCATGTTTCCCTCAATACATCCCCTCCCACCACCACAGTCCATCCACAAAGCAATTCTCCAAAAGGCCTCTGTGGCCAGCTTGACAGAGGGAGGGAAAGAGAGGGAAGAAGGAACAGAGGGGGAGAGGGAGGGGACGATTTGGGGAAAAAGGGGGGGTTGGGACTGGTGGACAAAATAGTTGTGCTATTCATTGGCCACTTCCCATAAGCACTGGGAGTGTGGAATGCCCTTTCCTCTGGCTATCCTGTGATTAATTATGCTGGCCTAATATGAAGGGGATCATAATGCACATGAGGAAAAATAAATCTGAATAAAAAATTAAAAAAGTGTTCTTTTCCACATCCAGTCTCCGCCCTGTCCCTTCCCCCTCATAAAACAAATGAGCTTTTCTGAGCTTCTAAAAGTGCAATACACTTGACAGCATCCTAGTTCAAAGGCACTTCATAAGAAAATTAACTAAAATGAACCATCACAATGAATCAAAATGCATCTTAACGGCATAAGAAATATAATTATTTAGCAGTATGCATAATTAATGTCTGTTATAATAGTAAAAAGATTTAAATCCTTCAATAGGAAGTACATTTTTTTCTTGGTCTTGAGAATTTCAGGGAGCAGAGAATAGTTTTAAAACTAGCCATTTCATGAGGGTCTGCAACTGCTCCTTCCAGAGGCATTAGCTAAATTCCACACATAGCTTGGCATTATTGAACTGTCAGGAATCAGCCTGGGGTGAGGGCTACAGGGGGAAATGAGGAGGTAAAAGGAATAAACTGCAAATGTTCATCATAGGCTGCAATCTGAGGAGAAAGTGATGATCAGTTATTCACTCTTCTGTCAGAGTGTGCAAGCTGCTGCTTTATTGCCATTTAAATCAATTTTCAGTCCTGTGTGCTGTTCCACCTCACTCTTTTTCTCCCAAAACTCGTCCCTCCCCCTTTGTGTGCTCTTTCTGTTTCTCAAACTCTCGCCCCTCCAGTTGGCAAACCTTCCCATGTGTGTCTTCAGATTACGCCTGCTATTTATTCCAAAAGATCACACCAACAGACCAGATGGCCATTGGATTAACATGTCCTTCATATTCATATCTAGAGCCTTAAGTTCCCCAACTAGCACCTTACTGCTATTGTTGATTTCTAATATAACTACAAGATAAAAACAAAAAATCCTCAGAATTTGTAAACAAGATGAACACAGGTAAAGCATCTGGTCATTGTAAAGTCAGTAGAAACAGTATATGTCCAGCAGGACAATTCCATCTGCAGACTGGTTTGTGAGGTGCTGTATGGAGCACAATAATGGGGCCAGTGTGTGACAGAGATGGATGGCAGCCCAGGGGAGCTCATAAAACCTGCAACGGGTAGAGAATGAGGAGGGGGAAAGGACAGCAGGCGCTCCGGCCACTGTGTGTGCGTGTGCATGCACGCGCATGAGTCTATCTAAAAGGATGGGGCTTGACATTAGGGAAGTCATTCAGGCGGCCAAACTGCTGTCCACTCCATCAATTTACATGAGTGTGCATGCACCAAGACATGGGAAAGCGCTGCCAAACCGGACATGGAAGTGCCATTTGGGGCAGGCTGCTTCAAGAAGAAGAGTTAACCTTAATATCCCACTACCCAGCTAAAAATGCTATCCATTAGCATGAAATAAACCACAGATGAGCTGGTATGCAATTAGAGCTACGCCTCAGCAGGGACTCTAATAATCTAGATGTGATTTAATCTGTGTTTCTATTTAAATCACAACAGCTGCTGAGCTTAACTCATTCTGGGCATTTCAGAATAGATGGTCCAATTACACCAGTAGAAGTGCAAATGACCACTGAAGGCCATTTATTTCTGAATAAATGACAGAATCAAGCCAAGGAATCATTTATAAAGTATGCCAATAAAGAGTGAGATGATACGTTTTGAGAAATATAGCTGCAGTCACACAAGAACGAAAAATATTCTATTAAAAAAGATCTCTAAAATTCTCTCAGTTTACATTTTAAGGTTATTTATTGGCATCACAAAACTGTACATTTGTCTTGCCAAAGCATTTGCAGCATAAATATGAGAAATTATGCACTGTAAAATAAAGTAATATACTGACTATACTACTGATTATAATAACTAATATCAATAATATTAATATTAATAAAAAAATTAAAAAGTAGTGCAAAACATTTTATTTTATTTTCGTTTTTTTAAATTTTATACAAAGAAAGTAGCAATTAACAAATTGAAAGGTGCACTGCACGTTTTTTTTATGTTGGTCAATATAGCAGTATAAGTCAATAATTTTCTTTATCAAAACTTTCTAGTTGCAATAAGCCATAACTAACTCATTCCGTTTAAACTTAAATAATGAGAGAAAAATTATGAAGTGCGCCTTTAAACAAAAATAAATAATTGGAGAAAAGAGATTTCATTGAAAAGGTAATTAAGACAGATAAACAAAACGGCAAAATATGTTATTAGTTTAAGTGTTATGCTGGATACATGCCGGAGAAAGTGCAGCTTTGTCTCAACATGGACGCAACCAGGTTTAATTCTCAAGGGCCATTTAAACAAAACTTCATTGTCCGCATCGGGGTTCCTGGCCATTGCTTTGTGTGAACCGTGACGAGTGATTTGCCGTGGTGGCTCTGTGCAGGTCCGAGGCTGGCCAGGAGACAGATGTTTCCACTGGTCGTCTTACTGTCTGTGTGTCCATTGTTGCACAGCCCATCCAGCAGACGTCCTCCTGGCCTGACAATCCTGTTGGTCCTGAGACAAAAGCTGAGGGATCCTATTGTCAGAGGCCTGCCTAATTATGGAAATCTTATTAATCTATTCAGCAGCAGTGCGATGACAGCCTTTGTGCCGCCCTGGGATTTATTGAGGGTTCTTTTGTAAATGTGTGCGTGTGTTTGTTTGTGTGCGCCATCTTGATTTCATAAATGTGAACTGAATAAAATAACTAATCAGTTAATATCAGTAGATTACAATAAAGTGCAGCTAGGAAGTCAGGATAACCAAAATATTAGTTATGATTTTGACTCGACCACTATGTTACTACAAGCAGGTTGCGAGAGGCAGAAGGTTCTGCAATGTGAGAGCCGAACAGGCCCGGCTGCCATAGGATGCTCAGCTTTTCACAGCTCCCAAGGGGTCCGTGTGCACTTTCAGGCAGCGTCACTTTTGTTTTCCTGCCCTGAGGAACAAAACCTACATGGATGCAACAAGCCTTCTGGGACACGGGACCATTAAACCAGGCAGATTGCACAGGGGCCAGTTGTAAACAGGAGCAGCCTGAATCAATCCTATCAAGCATTATTGTGGGCACCCACTCCCTAAACCCCACACATAGATTTAAGTGGGTTTATCTACAAAAAGACACCCCCCTCATTGCATATTCAAATATAAATCTACAAACACCGTTTGCGTCTTCAACTAAACGACACACAGACAAGAGTGTACTTGCATTTATCTGCCCTAAAACTGTTGAAATAGGAGACAACTTTAAAGGAAAGCGACGGGAAATAACAGCACACACACATACACAAATTCTCAGTCTTGAGAATTTGATTAATTCCGATCCATCTCTGTCAGTAAAACATCAAAACAACCTAAAAGAGGTAGTTGTACGGTTGAACAGTGAGCATCCTGTTAGGAATTATGTCCCGAAACTTCAGCCCACAGTGCTGGTATGTGTGGAACTCCCTTTGAAGGACGCAGATGCCACAAAAGAAGGGCTCTTTCAAGAGAGAATAAAGATGAAGGAGGGAGAGAGAGAGGGAGAAAGATGAGAGTAGATCTGGTTGAAAAGAGTGCAGAGGGAGGATTGCGTTTACATGAATTAATCACCTCACTGCAGATAAGATGACACCCTGTGTTCTAATCATCAGCTGATTTGTATTCCGTAAACAGACGTCTCTAAATCAATGCTTTAGGCAGAGGGACTGCAAAATGTCAATGATGAAGCCTATATCGGACACTTTAAAGTCATGCAGAGCCTTTACAGTAGTTATTGAAAATCAAATACAGGGTTTATTTGTATACTTTTTAATAATAATTAAAATTCTAAATAAATAAATGGCATTGAGATATACAATATTTAATATTTCAATATATTGAACAAAAATCGTAATTAAAAAACAAAAAAGGCTTTGAATATCCAGTTTTCAAATATCTTTGGATGGAAAATAATAAAGAAACAAGTGTGAGATCCTTCCTCAAAAATCCTGACAGTGACAACAGCTCCTCATAATTTACAAGGCATGCATAATAGGCCATAACTATGACAATTTTTATAAAGTGATGCATTAGTTACAGAAGTGTGGTTAACATGATCTCTCTGTCTCTTTCTGTTGCTCTTTCTTTCTGCTCATCTGCTCCCTTTTCATGGGCCTAAAAAGATGTAATAGCAGAAGAGGCGGTGGGCCTTATGAGTTTTCACACCTGCTCCTCAGCGCACTGCCAGACACCATAGCTCTTTTCAGCCAGGCCCCATGGGGTCCCTAGAGGAAGAAGCCTATCTGCTAGAGTGGCAGTGAAGGATCTGATTTCTCTCTCTCTCTGTCACCAGTTCTCCATTTGAGCTGCAGTCCATAATCTCTGAGCTTTGAAGTTGTTATTGCTTGGCCTTCTGGGACACCGTAAATGTTGCAATCTGTGGGTTCATGTTGATGATGACTACAGTAAATATTGAGTCTAACAGCATAAGAATAATGAAAAATCAGCAATGTGACAAATGCATTACATAATGTATTACTATTACTCATGAGAAAATGATTACAAATTTTGAATATTTGAACATTTCAGATTGTATACATATTTTCCTTTAAGTCTGAAATCAAAACAATTATATAGGCACATTAGGGGGGGAAATGAAAGTGCATGTTGTCAAGCACAATATCTGTAATCTATATGTATCATTACTTGTGCACATTTCAGCTCATATTGAGCTAAAAATGAGAGAAACACACAGCCTTGGTGGTTTGAATGAATGATTAGATGCTCATAATTTTAGAAACAACATCCCCATCCCCCTGACCAGCTAATTCTTGTCCACAAATGGCCAAATGCCTGGCACCCCTCCCCTTTAGGAAAAACAGGGTTCCTATTTTCTGTGTCCGCAGGCCAGGTTTAGGTCATTGTGTCCACTAATATATCAAAGAACAGCTGTCCTAAGGCTCTGTGATGACCAATCACCCCCTTCCATCTGTCCTCTCTTACCCAATCTCTCCTCCATCTCCCCCTGTTCTCCTCCATCCCCTTCTTCCAATCTCTCTCTTTCCCCCCTCTCCCTCCTTCCTTTCCACCCTGCCCCCTCACGGCGTTCCCGGACTGCGTTGTTTATTGAATGTTGTTATTTAATGACCCTACAACCGTGTTGGGATTTTCTGTGTGCGCACTCAAAAATATGACTTGGAATGGATCAGGTTTATTATAGTTAAGTACAACTAAACACTAAAAAAAATGATTACTTGAAATCAAGGTAAGACATTATTTTAATGTGTCCTTGTTACACAGGTTACATGTACTTACGATTACAATAACAATTAATTATGCATAGTTATATGCATGTAACCCTAAGACAAACCCTAATCCTAAACCTAACCGTATAGTAAGTACATGTAGTTAATTAACATTACTCAGTACTTAACTGTATAATTACACTGTAACAATTACACCTTAAATTAAAGTGTAACCGAAATCAATATTAACTGAAACAAAATAAAACATAAAAAATTAAACATATAGTTGCCAAGGCAATATTTCTTATTTTTGTTTGGTTTAAGCCAGTGGTTCTCAACCTTTCTTTTTCCACCGGGCCGCACTATGGTCCAAGTGCAAGTCTCGCGGGCCGCACGCATATCATTTACATATTACGTCAGCAATACAAACCAACCTGATTTATAATATTATAGCCTAAATATTATGATATTTAATCGATTACATTCATTGAAATAAATAAATAATTCTACTCCCCATAAATAACACCCAATTGTGTGAACTTCGGCTCGAAAGGAGTAACAGCACAATCATAGGCGGAGTTTCACTTTATGCGTGATGGGGGGGCACCCAAGTGATCGCGCTGGCGTCTCTGTGTCCTGCAGAGCGCGCTTCAGCTTCCACTCTCTGCGCAAACTATTGGATATAGCGCACATTTATCTAGGTTTAACGTTTAAACATTGTTTAAACCCATGACCTTTGTGTTGCTAGCAATATGCTCTACTGCTGAAGCTACAGGATGTTGAAGCTATCTTCTGTGAGAAATTATGATTTAAATATCTTTTGAAGAATGTTTCAACTGTTTTTGTTCATATAATGAAAGTCAATGGGGTCCAAAACCAACATTGGACCTCATTGACTTTCACTGTATGTGCAAAAAAAAAAACACTGCAACATTTTATTAACTGTTCTAAAGTCATACAGGTTTGCAACAACATACAGTAAAGGTGATGACACAATTTTCACTTTTGCGTGAACTACATCTTAAATTAGAGAACCACGGACAAGCCCTTTGAGGGATATCTTGAAGCAGAGAAGCTTGACGCCCAATAACCCTCAGAAGCCCGGGACTTAATTGGAAGCGTAATTATGGCAGCAACGGGCCTAATGAGTTGTCTTCAACGACGGTGAGATGATGAGCAGAGGCGGGGGGGTCCCAGGCAGAATGTGCATCTCTCTAAGCCCCTTTCCCTACAGCCGCCGTTTCTCTTCCATCTCACTGACTACACTGCGGGCTAATTAAAGTCCATTCACACCCGCCGCTAATGACCCCGCGCTCATTCACACAAACACTTCAGCACCTTGCCTGTTTACTCAAGGGTCCGCATGCCCCTTCAGAGCTGTATTCACCCTGTCGCTCTCATTAGAATAGATGTGTTGGATGCTCGTTGTTAATCGCTTCTTCTGAGGCATCCAGCGCGCCCCTTCCCATAGACCCAACTCAAAGCCTTAATGACTTAACAGATGCAATTAGAGTGCTTCTTCAGCCTGGGCCTTCAGTGTGGAGAAGGAAAGAAATGAGGTCATAGTAAAGCGAGAGCTGAGGCTATGCTTGTTTCTCTTTAAACAAGGAATATGCTGGAGAGCAGGGCCCCTGAGCAACAAGAGTTAGAGCACTCATGAGCTGCTGGCCTGGGACTGATTTAAGGGTGTGTTTGAAGTGCAGATTACAGATTCTTTGCACCAAATCCCTCCAGGAGTATCCATGGCCCCAGGAATCTCTCTTAGATTTCCTTCAACTCTGAACGCTCTTCAGCTTGCGGTTCCTACTTACGTGCTCATCAGAGCAACATTTATAATTGTTTGTGGATGCAACGAGAGTGCATGCAACTGCATGTAACAGACATCAAACAAAATCCTCAAATGCGCATATGGAGTACAAAAATGCTTGTCTTCTCCAATCAAACAGAAATGCTTCACAAAGTTGCTTCACAAAGAAAATTCCAGCATGGATGTGACACTATTCACATCTATATCACATAAGCTGCCCTACATTCACCTGACTCTGGTGACTTATGAATGAGGAAGAATGAACAGGAAGGACATATAAGGACTGGGAACGACCGTGAGAAAAAGGAATTTGCCTGAGTTTAAAAGCTCAGAGAGTAAACAGGAGGGATATCTAACACCTTTGTGTGCTGTCCTAATATCACACTAGACTTTCAGGGTGAACAGTCACACGCACAAGCCTACAAGCATAAAACTTTAGAAACAAGCAGACCAGTTCCTAAATCCAAATGCATGCTGTAGGACTGGAAAATCAGGATCTGTGACATCTAAAATTTGTGGCTAAAAGGTGTGTACACTAAACAACACACAAACAACTGTCCAGATCCTCATAGAATTCAAAATATTCTGACAGGGCTTTGTGACATTTTTGAAAATAAAGTGTGCAAAGAGAGACGGACTAGACAGCAAACATTTAAAAACTTACTTTAAAAATGACTGATTCATTATACAGGGACAAGCACATCATAACAAATTATAAATATAAATAAATACATAATTTATATACGCACTAAATTTTGGAGTTCGGTAAGATTTTTAAAATGTTTTTGAACATAATTTATCTGAATTAGAAATCTTTTGTAACGTAATAAATGTCTTTTCCTGTCAATTTTGATCAACTGAATGCAATTTAATGCTGAACTAAGGTATTAAAAAAGGTATCTTAAAAAATGACTGACCCCAAACTTTTGATGCATTTTTAAAAATAATATTTTAAAAGTATATTACAAATTTATATTAGATTTTAATATGTTTATTTTACTTTAGAGTTGTATACAACAAATAAAATGAATATTAAAAATGATCACTTCACAGCAAAACATCACTTCAGCCAAGGTAAGAATGTGGCTTTTTAACAACTGATCTTCAAGAATTTGCAACAGATAAAATAAAATGGTACATCTAGACATAAACTGTGATTTAAATTTGAATATAAAATGTTTCTTGGTGTGCAACTTCTGAGGATCAACTAATTAGCTTCTACGGAAATGTGGAATTATCATTAGTATTGATTATAAAACCTTTTCCCTCATCAAACCAAGTTTTCTTCTAAATTGTATGACCATAATTCAGTTTGCATGAGAAAAGGAATTTATCAAAACAAACAAAAAGTAATTCCATTGGCACATCTGACAAAGGTCCTCTGAATGCCTCACTAAATGGAATTATAACACCATATTAGACATCAATGGTAATCGGTTGATGCAACAACCTAGCAAGCCAGCTGAAAGGTATTCAAGCCGGCGGCGACTCATTAATACATTATTACATCTCAAATTGAGGTGCCTTGGTCCTTTAGTTTGATTTCCCTCCCTCTTTTCATGTAACTGTCATGCCTATAAAGCACAGAGAAGAAGAGCTAAAGAGTGGAGAAAAAAGCATCTCTTCAGGCAGAACTGGGGGAAGAAACCCCATGCTGGCCTACAAACAATGCTGTTTTGGAGAGAGCCAGAGCGGAGCTCAAATGAAGCCTGGCAGGGGGGTTAGGAATGGGGGCTAAAACTGGACACGTCAGTTATTAGGTCAGTCGAGAACAGTGAGGAGGGGGAAGAGAAGTGGAGAAAGGGAGGCAGAAAAGAACAGACAGAAAGATTCAGAAAAGGACAGGGATAGAGGAAGTAACTGTGCGAGTAAGCTGGACACTGGTGGTTAATCATGGTGAGATGACACTGGCAGAACCACAGGGTTTCTCCTGGTAGAGCCATCAGCTCACCCCCCACACCTGTCCTACCAACCATGACATATACCTAATAATAATGTGGCTTAAAACATTGTGAAGAGGACACCTGGGAAAAAATTTTTTTTTAAATGCACCATTGTTCAAACTGGTTTACCAACAAACTAAACACTTAAGTAGCCGTAGGGGAATTTTTGACTAGTCTAGAGTTGACAAAAAGTTATTTAAAAAGTTATGTCAAAAAGGTTAAACTTACTATAGGGAACAATGGGACTCAGCATTCTGCGGATCTGGCCTCGATTACGGTAACAGTTCTGCAGGGAAACCCAGGTTAGCGTCTGTACGGCTGTAGTTCATCGCTGGCCTGTACTCGCATTGGGACTCTAAAAAACGTGTTTCTGGAAAAAAAAAAAAAAAAAGAAGAGCAGCAGTGATCAGCAGGGGTGAATGGTCATCATATACTCATACACTACACTGCATCATTTTTACATGTAAACAAACAAGTTTATGATGCATAAACGTGAATAAGTTACATGCAACTAACAATCAAGAACCTCAAAGGCGTCATCTCAATTTTAGACAGGAGCGAAACAGTCAGGGACACAGGCATTCTCACTGTGGGCTGAACACACACGGGGTATTCATTAAGAGCCTGCACACAGGCATTAAGCTGATTGTATGGCTGTGTCCAGCTTCTAAAGAGGGTTTTCTAAATCTCCCTGACAAAAAGCACCATGCATACCATTGCCGTTCTCCTCGCCTCATAACGGCAGCAGAGAGCATGGTTTCACAAAATTAAGCTCATTTCATCCCTAGCCACACACTCTCCTGGTTCAATTATCTCTCTTTTTTTTTCTATGACAGATGTAAAAAGAAAAAAAAAAGAACAACTATATTGGCAACCACAAAAAGAAAGAAAACAAAAACAAAAACATATATATATCCAGAAGGGTATTTTTTGATCGTTTTTAATTTTACTATCATATGGGTTTTAAAACCTATATGATAATACAATTAATTATTAAAAAAATATTCTTGGAAATTAAAATGCAAAGACTCAACCATTTAAAAATAATAATGAATAATAAAAATTCAATATCAAGTGAATTTAGTTCATCACAAAACGCAGCATGAACAATTTGCTTGGTGTACTTCAAAGGAGAACGGTCATTTCTTCTGAAGTGAGCATGTAGGAAAGCTCACACATGAATGAAAAATATTACATAATAATGCTAGTCAAACAGTGTGACTTCCAGCTCTGCTTTCAGGAAATGAAATGGCAACTGGCACACCATTCAATACAAAATTAGACATTAAATAATGATACAAACAACTTCGAATGTACAGAATTTATTTTTGTTAATGTGTAATTTTTTTTTTTTTAAATCACATAAGTGTTTTAATGGTCAGTTTATTAATGAACCTAAACTGGTCAGGTTAACATATATATACCTGTAAATGAGTGATAACAAAATATACGCTAAAGAACTATGTAATATAGCATATTTTATGTTTATGTTCACTTACAGTTCACGTAACTGCTGGTTTTACAACAAAAAATAGAAAATGAATGAAACTTCAGTTAATAATGTATATTTTTCTGTAGATGTTCTCTTACAGTTCATGCTGGCTTCATGACAAAAATTCGATATTGTGTGACACTTTACTTAATACAGTATATTTTTATGTAGATGTTCTCTTTCAGTTCATATAACTTCTGGTTTAATGACAAAAAAAATTAGAAACTGTGTAAAAACTAATACTGTCAGAATTGGGACATAAATCAGCTTAGGATAGAAAAACAAATGTTCATTCCAGGATGGTGCTTTTGGAATACACTGTAAAAAAAATTCTGTACAGTTTTTTTCAGTAGCGTTTTTACAAAATTTTACAGTTAAAATTACACTTATTTTTTACAGTGTAATTTAAACTCAAACATGGATCCTTTTACATTTGCTCAACGACCAAAAAGGTATGCTAAACCAACAACCTCTAAACTTGCTGAGAATGAAGGCTGACACATCTATATACGCAACACATGCAGAGCCACACGCTTACAAACCGACACCTGCATGCAGTGTGGGGAATGCAGAAGAGGCTGTTTCACATTAAAGGAGGGAGAATGCAATGAAATGGAGTGAAGACGAAGACGAGTACAGGCTATCAGGAGAAGTAGAGGACAGTGCAATGCAGAGTTAAGACTTTCAATCATTTACAGCTTCAAACAAGAACACCAGCAGCAGCAGCAGCAGCAGTAAAGTGTCCAGTTTAATATTAAAGTAGACTCACCTACTCATGCCTGCATTTTCCACATCAGATTCAAAAGCGGTTAGATAATCCCTGGAGCAGACAGGCTGGTGTATGCTTTTTTCCACATATGGGACACGACTCAACTCTCTCTCTGTCTGTCTCTCTATCCCTCTCTCTTTCCCTCCCAACCAGTAACAACGGAGCACCCACACACACACAATTACCCTCCCCCAGCTTTCCCCATCCCCCTCCCTCTCTCTCTCTATTTTTTGTTAAAACTATTTAAGCAGAGAGAGCTATTTTTTGTTAAAACTATCTAAGCAGAGAGAGAGAAAGAGAGAATGAGAGGAAGACTATGGGGTGGGGGCAGCTGACCAATCATGCTTGGAGTGCAGGCTTGTATTCTTTTTCTGAGAGAGAAATAGAGAGAGAGAAGGCTAGTTGTGGTGGAGGGAAAGGCAGAGGCTGAGCAAGGCTAGTCCCTGAGGGAATTAGCGTAAAGATGTTTATTTTGGTCGAAAATTGTAAAATTACTGCTAAAATACTGGCCAATACTTGATAAACATTATATTATCAAACTGCATCACATATGTCTCAAATCGGTATGGAACTTCAATTCAAACTTAAAGTAAATCCAACATGGCATTTCTAGACAATTCTAGATCATAGACTCATTTATATAGTCGTTAAAATTACATACTGTACAACTATTTAAAATTTAGTCTCTATTTATATAAATAATGTTATTTAGCAAGGATGCATTAAATTGATCAAAGATGACAGCAGAGACATTTATAATGTTACAAAAGATTTCTATTTAAAATGAATGCTATTCTTTTGAATTTTGAACTTTGAACTTATTCATCAAAACATTCTTAAAATCAACAGAAAAGCAGAATGGCTGTTTTCATAATAATAATAAATGTTTCTTGAGCAGCAAATCAGCATATTAGAATGATTTTTGAAGGATCATGTGACACTGAAGACTGGAGTAATGCTGAAAATTCAGTTTAGCCAAAACTGGAATAAATATATTTTTAAAAGGTTATATTGTAACAATATCTCACACTCATGTCAAATAAATGCAGACTGGGTGAGCATGAGACTCAAAAACATCCAAAAAATCATACTGACCCCAAACTTTTGAATGATAGTAAACATTTGTCATTAAAATATCTTGCACCTCAGGGCTGCGTTTTTCCAAAAGCATCGTAAGCCTAAATTGATCGTAGCTCCATTGGTTTCAATGGGTCTATGATGTACTTAAGCTTACAATGCTTTTGGGAAACGCGGTCCAGATTAGTGGAAATTTCTAGACAATTTTTTTGATCAGTGACTGTTAACTTTGTAGTTGTTAAGTGGACTTTCACAATTAAAGATATATTTTAAAAAAAAAATTAGAATGAAAATGCATAATTTATGTCTCAAGTCAGTATTAATTGTAACTTGAAGTGAGTCCAAAATTACTTTTCTTGACAATTTTAGATCACTCATATTTGTAGCTCTTAAATATACCCTTAACTTCTATATGGCAAGTTTTATATTATCAAATTGTATAATTTACGCCTCAGTTTGGTAGAAATTTCTAGGCAATCACTAACTTAACTGAACTTGCGTCAGCAAAGGTCATGGCCGCTACAGGAACACTTTATTGACACCAAAGTCCAGTTTGACATGCTCAAGCGATTCAGCTCTGCTTTTGTACCTATTTCAACATATAATAAAATGCTGAATGACTGAATGATTCACTCAATACCATAATGAATTTCATTTGAACATTACAAATCAGTTTAGCATAAAGTGTCAGTTCAAATATTTGTGTGTGAACACATGATATGACTGCAGCTGCCACACTGACCATTTAGCATGTTAGCATAGGAGGGGTCTGAAGTAATGGAACCTACATTCTATACGGACTCCCACATTTTTACAGGTGGACTGGAGAGTCCTATGCCTTTATTTTTGGAGCTCCTCAGCAATTTGCGAGGAGTGTAAAGAGTGTGTGAGGTTATGTATGGAGCATTTCTGCACAGCTGACGATCTGTTTTTAGAGCGCTGTGTTCAGCCATGTGCACCCAAATCCATCGCATCCAAATCATGGCACTGGTGGTGAATCTCATTTGAAATACACCTAAAAACCAGAAAGAATGCAGACTTCAGTGTTTAAAAACAGTGGGAAGGTTTTCAAGCAAAAGGGAAAAAAAGCAAGGGTTCGACACCCCTCTAAGGAAAAGAGCCCACCATGCAACCACTAACCAAGTCAACTCTACACAGCAACTTGCTCCATCAGCATCTATAAAACTATCCTTTGTCCAACAAAGGTCTTTTATCCCCAATGCTGCCATTCAGCACCACCCCCGTTCAAAAGAAACTTCCTCACAATAAGCCTTAACCGGTACTATTCTTAGTGGCGCTTCAGTGGAAATCACTGTAGCTCAGCACAAAGCATGGGGTGAAACGGTAGCCGGCCATTTTCATCCTTTTATTTCAACTCTTTGTAGCAAAAAAGTGCGCAAGCAACCATTTAAAAAGTGGAAATGCTAAATACAAGCATTCACAATGCCATGTGTGCTGCGGAAACGCCATTTAACTGTGCATCAGTCTCTATTAACGGTGCAGTTTTTCTACCCAGGCTGACTATAATTGGGAGATGATAGTGGCTGTATGGGAACAGATTGGCAGGGCCTTGTGAGGATGCAGGCCCATCACTCTATCGCCCACAAGAAGAGAAAAAAATTAACCATTAATGCTGAGGCAAGCAGTCTGGCTACTGCAAGCCTGCTGAGTGCAGCACTAATGACCACAAAGCAGTCTTACTTCGGAGCTAGAAAGGGAGGGACAGAGAGGGGAAGAGTGAGTTTGACAGGTGTCACTCATAAAATCAACCTCAAGCGTGTACAATTCACCACCCAGCACAACCTCAAACACCACATGTCCACTGACCCCATGATATCTTGAGCCTATTAGATTATAAGCATTAAAGAACCGAGCAGCTGAGCTTACTTAATGCAGGAGTCCAAAATAAACACAAAGGATGAGAAACACGGCTAATGACCTAAAACGCTGAAAATCTCAATCTGACCTTATTGTTAGAGGTCATGCCAGTTTTTAGCAGCTTTGCCGTCTTCTGCCTGGTCAGTGCAGGGGGTACAGGTGCACAAATGACGGCCCAGTGATGAATCAGGGAAATAAGTAATTTGGTTGAATGAGAAGCTGCAAGCCTTGCAGTCGTCCCCCGCTGGTACTCATTAAGTGAGCAAAAGACCAGGACTACTCCAGCATACCTCTTAATGAAGATGACATGCTAGTGATTTTCAGTTTTAAACTAAAATAGGCTGCGCTCATCTATGTTACAGGGATCTCACGCCTTATGACCAATAAATGTCCATGACTTTCCCAGTCATTTCTAATTACAAGAAAAAAAAAGTTTTATTAATTCATACTAAAGGTTGGGGTCAGTAAGATATGTTTTATTCAGAAAAGATTTTAATTGATCAAACGTGACAGTAAAGACATTTAAAGATTTCTATTTCAAATAAATGCTGTTCTTTTGAACTTTCTATTCATCAAAGAATCCTGAAAAAAAATGTATCAGGGTTTCTACTAAAATTTTTAAGCAGCACAACTGTTTTCAGCATTGATAACACTAAATCTTCTTATTCAAATCAGCATATTAGAATGATTTCTAAAGGATCATGTGACACTGAAAACTGGAGTAATGTGTGCTAAAAATTCAACATTGCATCACAGAAATAAATTACATTTAAAATATATATTAAAGGGGTCATATGATGCTGCTAAAAAGAACATTATTTTGTGTATTTGGTGTAATGAAATGTGTTTATGCGGTTTAAGGTTCAAAAAACACATTATTTTCCACATACTGTACATTAC
>NW_015634251.1:369109-370680 GCF_001515625.1 Sinocyclocheilus rhinocerous
CAACAATACTACAGCGTGAATAAAAGTTATGCCTTCTTTCTTTGTGTGAACATTTGGGCGGTGTTATGCAAATCTTCCCACATCGTGACGTAGACATGTGGGGGCGTGTTAGAACGAGCCGTTTTAGGTAGGCGTGGCTGACTCTTAACTTTTATAAAGAATATCTCTTTGGATTTGAGACTTTAGTCTTTGCAACTTTACAGATCTTCTTTATGCACCAACAGCTTGTAACACTTCAAAGAGAAAGGAAAAATTGAAATTGCATCATATGACCCCCTTTAAGATAGAAAAGAATTATTTCAAATTCTAATATTATAACACTGTTTTACTGTAGTTTTTGCTCAAATAAATGCTGCTTTGTGAGCATTTGAGACTTTTTTCAAAAACATAAAATATCTTACCAACCCCAAGCTGTTGATATATATATATATATATATATGATGTTCTTTTTATGAAATGCTGTGTTGGTTTTACGCCAGATGTAACGGGACACACACCTTCCAAAAAGTTCAACTTTTGTCTCATCAGTCCACAGAATATTTGCCCAAAAGTCTTGGGGATAAACAAGATATTTTTTGGCAAATGTGAGCCAAGCCTTTGTGTTCTTTTTGGTCAGCAATGGCTTTTCCCTTGGAACTCTCCCATGGATGTCGTTTTTGCCCAGTCTCTTTCTTATTGTCGAATCATGAACACTGACCTTAATTGACGCAACTAAGGCCTGCAGTTCTTTAGATGTTGTTCCGGGTTCTTTTATGACTTCCTGGATGAGACGTCCTTGCACTCTTGGAGTAATTTTGGTAGGCCGGCCACTCCTGGGAAGGTTCACCACTATTCCAAGTTTTCTCCATTTGTGGGTAATGACTCTGACCGTGGTTCGCTGGAGGCTAAAGCCTTCGAAATGGCTTTATAACCCTTTCCAGACTGATACATGTGATACATGTCGTTTCTCATCTGTTCTTGAATTTCTTTAGATCACGGCATGATGTGTTGCTCTTTAAGTATTTTAAGTATGTGTCAGACAGGTTCTATTTAAGTGATTTCTTGATTCAACAGGTCTGGCAGTAATCAGGCCTGCGTGTGGCTAGTGAAATTTAACTCAGCTTTCTAAAATAATGTGGTTAATCACAGTTCTTTCATGATTTAAGAGGAGGGGCAAATAATTTTTCACGTAGGGCCAGGTAGGTTTGGACAGCTTTTTTCCCTTAATAAATGAAATTATCATTTAAAAACTGCATTTTGTATTTACTTGCATTATCTTTGCGTAATATTAAAATTGGTTTGATGATCTGAATCTTTTAAGTGTGACAAATATGCAAAAAATTAAAAAAAACAGGAAGGGGGCAAAAACCTTTTCACAGCACTGTATATAAGCAACATGTAGATAATAAGTACATTGTGTCGGGTGCTTAATGTAAATGCATACTAGTTAAAAGTGGGGTAAGCGATTTTTCAAAAACGCTTTAGAAAACTGATTCGGGCCGAATAGCAAAACACACTTGTAGCCAATCAGCAATAAGGGGGCGTGTCTACTCGTGATGTGGAGGAGAGAGCTTTCAGTGCATGGGACGGAC
>NW_015634251.1:372784-399386 GCF_001515625.1 Sinocyclocheilus rhinocerous
TATATATATATATATATATATATATATATAAATAAAATGCACGTGTTTGTGTATCTGCTATTGCTGCACTATTCTGTTTAATGAGCTAATTTTCAGGTCTCATTTTAGGTGGCAGCTGTACACTGCTGAGTGGTACACATGGCTGACAGAGGAAATATTGTCATGCTTTTTTTCCAGCAGCCACCTAAAATAAAATGAGTCTATAATTAGACAATGCCATTTTAGAGCCAGAGAGAATGGCACTCCTGAAGACAAGTGTTCATTCTCTACCATAGCTGAACAAATATAGAATATGTCAATCATTAAAAAAGAAAAAAATAAGGTAAAAGCCTTACATAAGGCAAGATTGGAAAAATGTCAGGAACATACACAAAACATATAAAGCTAAAAGCAATATATTTGGTTTGATATTTATAATCAATAGCATGACATGATCATAAAGTGTGTCTGGACAATTTTTTTAAGAACTCATTGGATTTGACATATATACTGGGTTAATTTTGAATTCTACATGGAGAGAAATAAATCCATACAAATGATTCAGTTGGTTTGACCTGAATGAGGCTGGAGAACATATTATTGCATACAAAAATGCTATCACATTCTATGCAATCTCAGAGTTCAAAATGTGTGCGTGAGAGAGATTTTGGGGTGTGTGTGCATGAATGTGGGGATAATCAGACCCAGGCTGCTCAAGTTTGGTGATATGGGTTCATTAGCCGGCCGGGCGAGTGCAGAGTCTTTGGCAGAGATTAGGATGGACTGAAACTCTAGCCTGGCCTCGGTGTCCATACAGAGGAGGGGAGCGGGGTCAGATGGATTATTACTGGGTGTTTCAGATGTTTATTATTCCTATTCTATCTCTAACAGCTGAAAATTGGAGAATTAAGCAGCAGCCTGGGGGATCAGTACGGAGGGGTTAAATCCAGCACTTTGGCTCCACAGAAAATAAATTTTTTCAGCTATTTATGCTCTGTGCTTCCACAGAGTTGGAGTCTTGAGTCAACAGAGGAAGACAGAAAGCAAGACAGACAGAAAGACACTAGTTGAATGGGTTTTTTTGTTAATTCCTGCCTTTCATTGCCACTCTTCTATTATAAAACTCTCAATTTCAGTATCTCAAAGACAGCAATGGGATTAAATGGAGGCTCCTGAGAAAAAGAACCATGAAATCTTACAAAAAAAAGTTTCAGAAGTGTGCTAAACAAATGTCACAAACTCCTCAAATTTGACAAGATACCAAAGTCTACAATCATTCAAAGATTTCGGTATGAACTCAAACATAATCATCAACTGATTATCTGAGCTGTACCATCAACATTAAAACAAACCTGTAAGAGAACTCTACTAAATCTATGAAAATATGAAAGAACAACCAGTGAGTAATAACAGAACAATAGCAATGTATAATCAAGTTTCACATCACTGAAGTTTCTGCAATAGCAGGGGTGGAATTAATTTCGGTCTGAAGCAGTAGAAGCAACTGGGCTCCATTTTTACACCTTCCTTTCCCACAGAAGCCCAGTCACGTCCATGCAAGGCTGCTAATCTGGCTGCATGTGACACAGCCCACAGAGAAACATGAACTTTCTATGTAGTGCAGGCATGGCGTTTAGGGCAGCACAAGCAGGCCGTTGTGCATACAAAAGGTCACCTATGATGAATTTAGATTTTAATGCCATTCCAAACACAATATATGCATGCTCAGACTAGTTTAGACTGGAGAAGCCTAGAAGAAGATTCCCTGCTACTGCAAAAAAATAAAAAATAAAAAATAAAAGTGAATTCCATGACATACTAGTCACATTGTTATTAGAGCTGTGTTAAAAACCAGCTTACAAAAATATTGCAAACTATACCTGCAAAGACTTCAGGGGAAGTGTGTGGGTTTTAAATTTCTTTGATTAGAGTGCCACTGCATTTCTGAGGCTGCAAGAGGAGTCAGATGAGAGTGCTTTAGAGCTCTAATTAAAGACAGAGGTGGGTTAATCCACTAGCAGCAGGGGGGAACTCTGGTTACTGTGGCTAACCCTCACATTGTTGCCATTCATGTGTCGCAGAACAAGACCGCAATTGTGTGTGTATTAAATATAACTCACTTTTGTGTTGGTTCACATAATTACATGTCAGAGCTTTTTAAACTCACCTTTAAGTCACCTAACAATTTAAATGGCATACAGAAATTAGTTATTTGGATATTAGTCTGGTAATTATAGTTAACTAAAAAAAAAAAATTATATAAATAAAATATTTAAAAAAAACTTATTTTGTGTCAACATTTCTCATTGTGATTTACTTTTTACAATTTGAACTACAATAACTAAAACTGAAAGAAAAATTAATAAAAACTATGTAGACGTTAAAAAACAAACACATGAAAATTAATTTTAAAAATACCACTGGTCATTAGGCAAGATGAAATGAAATGAAATGAAATAAAATAAAATAAAATAAAATATTAATGGCATAAAGACTTATTAATGTTATGAAAACACATCAAAATTACTAAAACTTTTAAATTAAAATTAAAATGGAAAAAACAAAAATACCACTGGTCATTAGATAAAATAAAATAAAATAAAATATTAATGGCCTAAAGACTTATTCCTAATGTTATGAAAACATACCTGAAGCAGTCACAAATGTGAAATCTCAACAGAACATGAGGTATAAACATTCCAATGTTTTTCCCCCTAGGCAACATGTGAACAATAACTTTCGGTCTGCAACTCTGTGTGTCACTTGAGCTCCTCTGTCTATTCAAACCTCGACAGGCCCGTTGTGTCGGGATAACGTTTCCACCAACTCTTCCCTCAACAGCGCCTGATGTCAGGAACTCTATATATAGCTGCAGCTCTGAGTTGGCACAGATGAGTCACGGACAGAGAGATGGACACCAGCCGTTCACAGTTGCCACTCATCCGATCAATGTCATTGCACTTGGCAAATCACAAAGTGACTGTTTAGCATTCGAGGTGCTTACTTTGTTTACATTGGCTTTAAAAGGCATAAAGGCAGCACTGTTGATTTCCTTTCTGCTTCTATGTGATTGATAGTTTCCGAGCAGCGACTCGGTCGATGTATTGATCAGAGATGATTCGGTTTGTAAAAAAAAAAAAAAAAAATGTATCTGTCAGGTGGTTTATCAGATGCACAACATTAAGCAGCAGTGATCAATGGCTGGAGCACGTGTGGCTGAAAATATTCGGCTATATGAAAATTTTGATTGACATGAGTACAATATATATCTAGCTGGGTGAAGGTTTGGGGCTCTAACAGAGAGCCTGAAGCTGCAATAAATTGAACAGGCTGAAGCACTGGTGGGGGGGGGCCGATGGAGCCAGAATGGCGTCTGGAGGGAGAGACGGAGACAGTGTGATACAACCCACCCACACTGCATGGAAAACTGTGGTGGTGAGCCATATTGCTGGTGCCTGTTTGCCCAAGGCTGTCAGTAAAGCTGACATCAGCGTGTTCTTTATAGTCTATCAATAAATGTGTATATGTATGAGAGCAGTATGCCATATACTGCATTTGAGTACACCATCTAGCCCAAGACCAAGCACAGAAACACTCAGGAAAGTCTCAGAATATTCCAGAAAAACAGACACAACAGAGCAGCAACAAAAAGTCCAGCTATGTCAGTATCTCCAACGACAATAAAAGCCACAAACAGGTGTCCTCATTCAGGATTTTGTTTGCAATTTAAATAATGGCAAATCAACAAAAGTATATATATGTGACCCTGGACCACAAAACCAGTCATAAGGGTCAATTTTTCGAAATTGAGATTTAAGCTGCATAAATAAGCTTTCCTCTGATGTATTTGTTTGTTAGGATCGGACCGTATTTGGGCGAGATACAACTATTTGAAAATCTGGAATCTGAGGTTGCAAAATAATCAAAATACTGAGAAAATCGCCTTTAAAGTTGTCTAAATGAAGTTCTTAGCAATGCATATTACTAATCAAAAATTAAGTTTTAATATATTTACAGTAGGAAATATATATAAAATGATGGTTAACAATGATTAACAAAACAATAAATAATGCAATAAAGTTTACATTAACTTTTATTTTTACAGTATTTACTAATCTAGATTAATTTAAAAAAAATACTTTTGCTCATTAATTCATTACATTAACTAATATATACAATTTAAGGATGTTAAAATGTTGCTTTATATGTAGAAATTATCATTAACCAAGATTAATAAATGCTATAAAGTATTGTGTATTGTTATTTCATGTTACTTTTTGCTCATTGTAAAGTTAAATTCAATCAATTTTAACCTAAAGTCTCGTTATATGTGAACTAGTCAAATACAAATGGATTTCTGACCATGGGTGCAGAAAAAGGGATATAGAACAGTTTAGAAAAAAAAGTGTCTGATGACTGAAGCAAATTGATCTGTTCAATAAAGGTGTTTCTTCGTATCAGCAAGCTTTTTTCTTTCACTTTTTTCTCCTTTCAATTGCTGACCAGTGGAAAAAGATAAATGCACCCAATTCAGCCTCTAGCTCTCTATCCGGAGCTTTGTAATAGCTTCTTTCCTTGGGAGGCAAGATTCCAATTCAACATATCATGTTATATGAATGAGATTCCTATAAATGCCAATATTTATGCACATATATTTTCAGCCCACATTGGGTTCATTGTTGCTCCTATTGAAGCTCGGATGGAAGCAGCTGCAACAGACATATTCAACCGATGTTTCAAGGTCTGTGCACATGAATGGATGTAAACATAGCCCAGCACAGCACAGCAGCTCCATATTAACAACACACCAAAAAACATTAATGCTTCTGAATACTGGCGTCTCTGATTAGATCCTTCCATACAGACACACCGCATACAGGCCATTCAAAGCAATTGTGCTTCAAAATATGGGAACAAGCACATACATATTTCCTTATAATATAGACACTGCATCTTAAGAGTGCTGGAAGGAACATAAGAGGTGGCCAGAAACGGCCTGAGGCATTTGAGATCCCCATGTGGTCTTGGAAGGAGGGCCGAGTCTGAAGGACACTTTCTCTGTGTGTGAGGGTGCTAATTCAATCAGGCCGTCAGTCTCCGGGTTTCCGCCTTCCTCAGTGATCTGCCTGTAATTGAGTTCCTGATCAGCTATCCATCAATAATTTATTTGATCCACAAATACAGTGACAACACAGCGGCCTGGGAGGAGACGGGATCCATTTTGGCACAGCGCAGAATCTATTAGTGCTCCCAGAACTGTTCATCAGCTCCCTTAAGTGCCATCAATGGGTTACAGTCCAGTTCTTCAAAGCTACTGTACTTAGCTCAGACAACTGGGAAAAATATCTTAGTCATTAACTAGCACGGTCTCTATTTAGAAAAATGTTTCATTGCCATGTTGGCTGGAGGCAAGCAAAAAATTGATTGCTTAAAATCTTTAGTAAATGTCTTGAAGTACTAATATGTTTGTTTGATAATGAATTTCTTGGGTTTTAAATGGGATCTTGAAGTCCGAAACCACATTGATAATCGCTGAGTTTTAAAAACCCGACAATAAACAAAGTGATATAATGTAAAAATAAATATTTAAGAGTAAAATCAAATACAATTCTGAAATTCATTTAAAATAAAATAAAATAAAATAAAATTGAAGTGCAAAATTTGGGAGTAAAATCAAATATTACAAAACTTTGTATTTACATATAATGTACAATTAACTTATCATTTTTAAATGAAAAAAAACCCCCAAAAAATTAGTAAGAATAAAATTGAAGTAAAATATGATACTACAACATTCTGAATTTATATAAAACAAAATAAAGAATAAAAGTACATAAAATAAGAGTAAGAGCAAAATTTAGGAGTAAAATCAAATACTACGAAATTTTACAATTCATTTCAATAAAATAAAGAGTAAAAGCATAATTTAGCAGTAAAATCAAATACAAAAAAATTCTGAATTCAATTAAAATAAAATTATAAAATAAGAGCAAAACTTAAGAGTAAAATAAAATTCTACAACATTTAAAACTTCATATAAAATAAAATAAAATATTACAAAACTTTGTATTCACGTATAATGTATAATTCATTTATCATTTTAAAATAAAAAATAACAAAAAAAAGATTTACATTTTTATAACAAAATTTAAGTAAAATCAAACACTGCAACATTCTGAATTTATATGAAATAAAATAAATAATAAAAAATACATTAAATAAGAGTAAGAGTAAAATCAAATACTAAAAAAATCTGAATTCTATTAAAATAAAATAAATATACAAATTTAAGAGTAAAATCTAATACTACAACATTTAAAAAATTATTTAAAATAAAATAAAATATATAAGTATATAATATTTCTACTGATTCTGTACATAAAATCTAAGCAAATATTAAGCCAAGGTTATCTTCACCAGTAGGACATCAATGTAAAGCTTTGGTGATCAGACTAGAAATCTACTGTGAGGCCTTGTGAGTCCAGTATTATGAGACAGGCTGATACATTGTCAAATTATCTACGGTCAATATTGCAATCCCTCAAGCAATTGCATTACTCACAATGGCACATTAGCTCATATAAAAAGACCAGTCTTTCACCATACAACACTGACATACGTCTCCCACTCTTTTTTCAGCGACTTAGGCACCAATTGATGCTGTTTTCTTGCACATGACAATGCTGTTTCAAGGTTAAACTGCACAACTGTCTGAATGATTTTCAATTATGCACAGCAAACCCTCCTCCCCTATTACAGACACACAGAATTTTGAATCATCTGTCACTATTCTGTGCTTACCAATGCGTGCATACACTGCAACACAGATTGATAGCAGGACTTACATGTGCAATATGTATTTACAATGCATTTGCATATGGAACACGATTAGATCCTGCAGCAGTCCACCTGTAGGACTGTTCTACATAAGGGCTTGTTATGATCTATAGCCATTTGCTTCGTCCCTTTATCCTTCAGCCACATGAATTAATAGTAAATTTAAGCCTCCATTACATGACCGACTCTATGGCACATATGTGCTACACTGCAAACATTATAAGAGCCATTACAGGAACATTAATTAAACTGTGAAAGTGACTTCAGAGAATGAAATGAGGTAAAGGACAGACTACAGAGCAGTCAGAGGACAGGAGAAGGTTCTTACTGCAAGCATACGTTGTGAATATGACAGTAAAGAGAAAATGTCCATTGATTTCTGTCAGTGTTGAGGTGCAAATTCATTAGCACTAGATTCTGCACAACAAGGTGCTTCCTGGCATCGGCCTTGTCTCAAATAATATCACAGTAATTGCTTTTTAAAATGTATGAAAGTTTACACAACTCGAGAAATACTGGGAAAATACAAGTTCAAACAGACATACCGTGTTTGAGAACACCTTGTGGCATTTCTTGATTCCATTAACCCTTCTTCTGCCAATAATTCTGTGTCTTCTTCCTTCCTGTCAAATGCAAAAGAGGCAAAAAATTATGGCATATTCAAAGTATGTAAAGGAAGTTTGCCCAAAATGAAAATTTTGGCTTGTTTATGTACTCTCATGATATTCCAAATAATTGTCAATAATAATGGGTTTTTTTTCTGTGGAAAACTAAGGTCAGTAAGAAAAAAGAAAAAAAAAAGGAATTAATGATGTTCTTTTGAGCATTTTATTCAAGGAATTAAAAAAAAATCCCCATTTCCACAAAAATATTCAACATTGATAATAAGAAATGTCTCTTGAGCACCAAATCAGCATATTAGAATGATATCTGAAGGATCATGCGACACTGAAGCTTTGTCATCGCACAAATAAATGACATTTTAAAGTATATTAAAATAGAAAATTTAGTATTTAAAAATTGTAATAACATTTATTTATGTTTTCGATTAAATAAACACAGCCTTTACACAGAAAGGTATTGAAAAAATCAAATTAAATTAAAAATAAAAAATTCTTACAATTGGAATGAAGCTCTACTATAGCATATTGAGGAACTAAAATTAAACCTTTTTTGGGTTTTTGACAGCCAAAGGGCATTATGAACTGTTGTTACATAGCATTAGCTACATATAGCATGTGTTCCAAAGAAAAAAAGTAACATACAGGTTTGGAACAACATTAGGGTTAGTAAAGGATGACAGCATTTAAATTTTTGTCCCTTTATTTTACATTAAAGATGTCAGATATTTCACAACACATATAGCCTATACATAAAAAAGACAAGAGTGAAAGAGAGAGAAAATTAGATGTAGCTCAGCTCTATATCATCCCTCACACCCCCAGACAGACAGGCAGCGGTGCTGCAGCAGGATAATTCAATCTCTAAACTGCTCATTCTTTAGCCGCTGTCAGGGTCGTGTCTGCCCTGACATTGTAAGGCTGCTGTAATTGCATTTGCGCTGGAACCCAGAGCCGCAGCATCTTCAGGCTCTATATCAGTCAGAGGAATGTGCGTCTCTCTGGTCAGACCGGTCCAGGGAACCAGAAACGAGCTGATCAGACAAACAGATGGCTGTGCCGCCACCCCCACGGCACAACGAGCGCTAGACATTTGCTTTAGATCAAACAGCATTGTTCATGGGGACAGAGATGTCAAAACATCTATAGGCCCATACATACATATCACATTTGCATGTATATTTTTTGTATGTATGTGCTCACCATGGCTTTTTTTAATCAAAAATACAGTAAAAACTTAATATTGTGAAATATTTCACCATACAACACTGACATACGTCTCCCACTCTTTTTTCAGCGACTTAGGCACCAATTGATGCTGTTTTCTTGCACATGACAATGCTGTTTCAAGGTTAAACTGCACAACTGTCTGAATGATTTTCAATTATGCACAGCAAACCCTCCTCCCCTATTACAGACACACAGAATTTTGAATCATCTGTCACTATTCTGTGCTTACCAATGCGTGCATACACTGCAACACAGATTGATAGCAGGACTTACATGTGCAATATGTATTTACAATGCATTTGCATATGGAACACGATTAGATCCTGCAGCAGTCCACCTGTAGGACTGTTCTACATAAGGGCTTGTTATGATCTATAGCCATTTGCTTCGTCCCTTTATCCTTCAGCCACATGAATTAATAGTAAATTTAAGCCTCCATTACATGACCGACTCTATGGCACATATGTGCTACACTGCAAACATTATAAGAGCCATTACAGGAACATTAATTAAACTGTGAAAGTGACTTCAGAGAATGAAATGAGGTAAAGGACAGACTACAGAGCAGTCAGAGGACAGGAGAAGGTTCTTACTGCAAGCATACGTTGTGAATATGACAGTAAAGAGAAAATGTCCATTGATTTCTGTCAGTGTTGAGGTGCAAATTCATTAGCACTAGATTCTGCACAACAAGGTGCTTCCTGGCATCGGCCTTGTCTCAAATAATATCACAGTAATTGCTTTTTAAAATGTATGAAAGTTTACACAACTCGAGAAATACTGGGAAAATACAAGTTCAAACAGACATACCGTGTTTGAGAACACCTTGTGGCATTTCTTGATTCCATTAACCCTTCTTCTGCCAATAATTCTGTGTCTTCTTCCTTCCTGTCAAATGCAAAAGAGGCAAAAAATTATGGCATATTCAAAGTATGTAAAGGAAGTTTGCCCAAAATGAAAATTTTGGCTTGTTTATGTACTCTCATGATATTCCAAATAATTGTCAATAATAATGGGTTTTTTTTCTGTGGAAAACTAAGGTCAGTAAGAAAAAAGAAAAAAAAAAGGAATTAATGATGTTCTTTTGAGCATTTTATTCAAGGAATTAAAAAAAAATCCCCATTTCCACAAAAATATTCAACATTGATAATAAGAAATGTCTCTTGAGCACCAAATCAGCATATTAGAATGATATCTGAAGGATCATGCGACACTGAAGCTTTGTCATCGCACAAATAAATGACATTTTAAAGTATATTAAAATAGAAAATTTAGTATTTAAAAATTGTAATAACATTTATTTATGTTTTCGATTAAATAAACACAGCCTTTACACAGAAAGGTATTGAAAAAATCAAATTAAATTAAAAATAAAAAATTCTTACAATTGGAATGAAGCTCTACTATAGCATATTGAGGAACTAAAATTAAACCTTTTTTGGGTTTTTGACAGCCAAAGGGCATTATGAACTGTTGTTACATAGCATTAGCTACATATAGCATGTGTTCCAAAGAAAAAAAGTAACATACAGGTTTGGAACAACATTAGGGTTAGTAAAGGATGACAGCATTTAAATTTTTGTCCCTTTATTTTACATTAAAGATGTCAGATATTTCACAACACATATAGCCTATACATAAAAAAGACAAGAGTGAAAGAGAGAGAAAATTAGATGTAGCTCAGCTCTATATCATCCCTCACACCCCCAGACAGACAGGCAGCGGTGCTGCAGCAGGATAATTCAATCTCTAAACTGCTCATTCTTTAGCCGCTGTCAGGGTCGTGTCTGCCCAGACATTGTAAGGCTGCTGTAATTGCATTTGCGCTGGAACCCAGAGCCGCAGCATCTTCAGGCTCTATATCAGTCAGAGGAATGTGCGTCTCTCTGGTCAGACCGGTCCAGGGAACCAGAAACGAGCTGATCAGACAAACAGATGGCTGTGCCGCCACCCCCACGGCACAACGAGCGCTAGACATTTGCTTTAGATCAAACAGCATTGTTCATGGGGACAGAGATGTCAAAACATCTATAGGCCCATACATACATATCACATTTGCATGTATATTTTTTGTATGTATGTGCTCACCATGGCTTTTTTTAATCAAAAATACAGTAAAAACTTAATATTGTGAAATATTATTACAATTTTAAATAAATCTTTTCTATTTTAATATATTTAAATGTCATTTATTTACAGATGATACATTTTATACTTTTTTTCAGATTATAAAGCTCAAAAGCACAGCATTTATTTGCAATAGTTTTTTTTTAAACAGTCTTTACTGTCACTTCTAAACAATTTATTGCAACCTTGCTGAATAAAAGAATGAAATGCTTCCTTTAAATTCTTATTGACCCCGATGTTTTTAATGGTGGTGTATGCATATACTTTATAAAAAACGTCAAATAATGTTACTAACACATTTTCAAACAGTAGAGCATCCTCAGATTT
Source organism: Sinocyclocheilus rhinocerous (assembly GCF_001515625.1). Classification (NCBI taxonomy): domain Eukaryota; kingdom Metazoa; phylum Chordata; class Actinopteri; order Cypriniformes; family Cyprinidae; genus Sinocyclocheilus; species Sinocyclocheilus rhinocerous. Next base: position 383,905 of record NW_015634251.1, read on the forward strand.
GAAAGATGTCCTTGAACTCACAGGGACTTGAACATTGAGTTTTGCATAATATCTAGAGAATATTATACTCATAATGTACTAAATCCATTGTGCCTGATCTACAATTTGAAGTGCCTTGAGGCTCTATTTTTGGATCTGGCAGCACAGGTTCTGACAAGCTTTGGGCCTGCGGTGAGGGGCGCTTGCAATTTTCACTGTCACGAATTGTGTAATAGATCCATCTTCTTTAACACAGTGACGTCTGTGGGAGATTTTCACCACATAGTCCTGATCGACTTTTGGACTAAAGGCTTTGACAAACTAGACTGTGGCACCCACGTTAAGCAAAATCCCTTTCTTATGTACCACGCTATTCTTATAGAACCTATAGCCTGATCGTTTAATGGTTATTTCAGACAGATGTAAGCATTTCAAATTCACTGTATACCAATAGTAAGCTTGACTATAAATTATGCAACCATCACATTATTACTAATGTAGCTCAGGCAGCACAGTTACTGGCCCTGACTGATCGTAAACGCACCAAAACCCTTTGCTTATACACTCTTGCGTTCATGTGTGCTGCTCTTGTACATGTTCATTGTGCGCTATTGATCAAGCCACTGTAAAACTTGTGACTAAAGCTTAGCCTGAGCCTCCTGAATAAATCACACTATTGACCATGCACTTATCAATAAGGGTAATGACAAACATCTGTCCCCATTTTTAATGAAATCGACAAGACTTTACTGGCACTCCACCGGCAGCAGCCATTCCCAGATTGACAATCTTTTAGAGCAAAGCAGTGAAAGTAAATGAAGCAAACGCCTGCAACCGATGCTGTAAATCGAAAGGTGTATTTACTTCAATTGTACAAGACTTGAGCTTCTATGCAAGCAGCGATCGAAAAGAATGTTTCGTTTTAAGATCCTCAACAATCCAATGATCTGTGAGAAACAAAAGAAATAAATATAAAATGGTAAAACGAGGACGCTTCTCGCTGACAGTTTCCTGTCCAGACAGCAGGCTCATGTTCCACTGCCTGTCTGTAACAATACCAGCCAGCTGACGATACGCTTCACCGGAGATGAGATCCAAGCATTGAGAGGAACTATAATACCAGTGAGATCAATAGACGGGCCGCTTTTCGGCATATCGTTCTAATGAAGAGCTTGTTGCAGCACGTCAGCGCAGTGGCCCGTGAGACAGCATTTGCATGCATCTCTGTAAGACAAGAAACACCACATTTAATGATCACCTTCCACTATTTAACTCTAATATCAGCAGAAGAATATGCATATGGAAGGGGAACAATCACCTTTCCGTCAAGTCACAATGAGAAGAGAGTCAATAGCTCTTCCTATAATAAGCATTGATCACTAAGCACATATGAAGTCCCTTTATCATGTACAATTGGCTGAAAAGGTTTTCTCCGATAAAATAATGCAATATAAACACAGCTAGAGGCAGCAGGAAAATGCCGATATTACACATTACTTTAATAACTCTCTCCATAGAGCCTGCATATCAGAACAATGGACATATCAGATTGCATTGTGGGTCAGAGAGGCTGAAACACAAAAGTGCAATCACCAGCACCGCACAAAAAGGTCTTTTTTCATTAGAAAAGCCAGTGTGAGATACGCACTCTACATAATCCAGTTGGATTTATAGACCGATATCTCACTCCAGCGATTTCATAACCCCACCTGATTCACATTTTTCAAGCTAGGATTTTAAAGATGCAAAACCTTTTAATTTTCATAGATTTGTAAAGCTGACAGATTGACAGATTTAAGATGCTCCTTGTTCGATCTTTATATAGAATAAGACTCGAATACAAGTCTAAAGTGAAAATCTGCCATAAAGCTCGCCCAAGCATCTTCAGGGTTTCACTGTCACTCTCAACTGGCTTCTCAATTCATTTAGCGGATGACGCCCCACACACAATGAAAAACTCATAAAACACAGCTCCCCCTCAAATATATCCACGCAAGAGAAACCCGAAGGCTTTAAAAGTACAATTTCATTATAGCAAGCTTTAGGACCTTATGTGCCTCCACTGGAATCAATTTGTTTTGATCTCAAACAGGAGCATCAATTTGTTTTGACCTCAAACCGGAGCCTCTTAAAAAACACCAAGATGCACATGCACAATTATAAACCTGTATAGTGAACAAAACCACCCAAGCACAACCATCGGCACATTTGAGCCTGCACTGCCTCCAACCAAATAGTTCAGATAACTGCATGACTCTGGAATGTATATGGTCCAGATACGTGTGCAGTGAAGTTTGCCACACCTAACCCATCACAGAGAGCACTGCACAGCATCTTATCACAGCGCAAATACTGCAGAGTCCAAACCTAAAAGCCCTCAAACCAGTTCCCTCACAAAAGGCTTTGTAACAAACACTCCAAGGTCAAAGAACGGCCACAAAGACGGCTTACTGTCAACGATGCATCATGTTACTGAGCCACACAAGTATTGGCTGCATAATGGTCTGAACACAGATAATTCAATAACATGACGGAATAGAAAAATATTTTCCAAAAACAACAAAGGACTGCACTCTAAAAATGCAATTTAAGGAAAGTATATTCAATCTTACTCGGAGGATAAAATAAGTCAACAAACGTTTTAGCTTACAGCCTTTTTTAGAAATTTTATTCAGTATTATCAGGTGTTCATAATTAACACTTTTTACATTTTTTAGAGTGCAGACTGTCATTGTTCTTAGAAAATAGACATGCCAGCCTTGGCTTCTTTATATGCCGGGAGAATGCACTTTTTTAACAGAAAAAATATGAAATACACTGAATCAAGAAGTTAGTTATGCAGTCTGTTAATGTGGTGTGCAATTCTTCAATCCTCTATGTAGAGAACCGACAATAATTGACAAAACAATAATTATAACAGAACAATGATTGTATATTTCACCAGGGTAAAACACTAGGATCAGGTGTGGAATCACAAAACTCTTGTAAACTTTTTTTTTTTTTTTTTTACGGGGTAAAGCAGATGAATAGTCCTCCTCACTCCCTGGCAATCCTGTTACCACAGGGATTTGTTCTGGCAGCCCTGTAAAAGATTAGTCCTCCAGGAGAGTGAATGGACTTGATTAGCTAGACAGCATTTTAATGGGATTGTCACAGAGGAAACAATAAATCAGCTTTTGTGATTAAATGGGCGCTCCAGTAAAAGTTGTATGTCCACAGATCAATAATTATTGAATGTTGCTCTTGCTCACACTATGGAGGCGGTAAAAACTAACCCAAAATTTTGGCAAGATAATGATTGTGAAAGACGACAACACGTGCATTCCAATCACACTATTGTACATGAGTGCGTCTGTGGGTGTCAAAGAAAAAGAAAAAGGCACTATGTAACATGAAGATGTAAAAAATAAATAAATAAATATGGCAATACTTGGAAGATTATATGAAGGAAAAAAAAAAAGAGCGCTTAATCATAAGTATATACAATAAGAAAAGCAAGTATTGTAGGTATGAAAACAAGAATAAAAAATCATAGTAAAGAGGCCATTTAAAGAATTTTACTAGCATTTGAAATAAATAAATAAATGAGGATTACATTGGTAAAGTAAGCTCATTAGAGAAATAATTTACTTGAAAAGGAAAAGTGTCCTTTTTTACTCATCCTCATGTTGTTCAAAAGCAGTATGAGTTTCTTTCTGTCATCCATGGAAAACAAAGAAATAAAATTGAATAGCTTTGAAACCTAAATGACAAGTACAGCAAAAGAATCATAAAAGTGACCCATATGACTCAAGATCTCAATTAAAGGGATAGTTCACCCAAAAATGAAAATTCTGTCATTAATTACTCATACTCATGTTGTTCCAAACCCCATAAGACCTTCATCTTCTGAACACAAATTAAGATATTTTTGGTGAAATCCGAGAGCTTTCTGACCCTGCATAGACAGCAACACAACTGACACTTTCAAGGCCCAGAAACGTAGTAAGGATATTGTTAAAATAGTCCATGTGACATCAGTGGTTCAACCTTCATTTTATGAAGCTCAAAGAAAACAAAAATAACAAATTTATTCAACCATTTGTTCTCTTCCCTGTCAGTCTTTTGTTTTCTTTTGTTTTGTATTTTTGTCATTTTTGTTAGCGACAATACCACAATGAAGACTGACAGGAAAGAGAAGAAATTGTTGAATAAAGTCATTATTTTTGTTTTGCGCACAAAAATTATTCGCGTAGCTTCATAAAATTAAGGCTGAACCAATGATGTCACATGTCCTTACTGCCTTTCTCGGCCTTGAAAGTGGTAGCTGTGAAGATTCTTACAAAGGTCTTACAGGTTTGGAACGACAAGAGGGAGAGTAATTAATGACAGTGTTTTCATTTTTGAGTGAACTATCTCTTTAAACTCTTCAAAGTAATTGTTCAGTCATGTCCCACTGCATACCTGAACAGAGCAAAATCCTTTTACAGTTTGCCATTTTCTCTTAAAGGGGTCATATGATGTTGCTAAAAAGAACATTATTTTGTGTATTTGGTGTAATGAAATGTGTTTATGCGGTTTAAGGTTCAAAAAACACATTATTTTCCACTTGTCTTCATATGGAGAGCAGCTCAGATGAGTTTATTACAAGGTTATACTGGCCTCTGAATCTTATGCATTATTATTTTGGTGCGGCACAACTGGGAAAAAAAACTGAATTCAAATTTCAGAATATCTCATCAAAATGGAAGGACATAATAGTGAGTGAACTGATGACAGATGATTCACTTGTCAAATTGATCTCCATGTTATCTCTTTGCTATCTAGAAACAACAACGATATTAAAGATCTCTCATTACTGATTTTCCTTTCTGATGGGACAGTTTCCAGCAATGGTGTCCAAACTGCCATGTGGAGGTCATCGTATGGAGAGTGTCTCTCGGTCTCTGGTCTGTTGGCTGTAATTAGGTGTTTAGAGGACAGACTGAACTCCAGACTCCATCAGTCTACTTCTACATTCCTTCAGCTTTGATAGCACGCTTTCCCCTCGTCTGCCCCTCATCATCCTATCACACACCCCTCCCTCCGCCTGTCCTCCCTTCGGCACGCAAGAATCCTTCAGCTCTGGACAATGTTTCATTTCCCCTAAACCTAGTCCGTGATAGCTTAATGGCCCTGCATTGAAGAAAACATGCAGGGAGAGAATGACAGGGGAGTGAGTCAACATAGAAGTAATTTTCCATATTATTGTTCCCATTTAAAAGGGATCTGGTCTGTTTGGAGAACTGTCAGATGAAATTGCTAGTACAACAGAGAATTTGGAGGCTTGTAGGAAGAAAGGCCTGCGACTTTAATTATCATAGAGAAAGACTATGAGATGATGCTGTTCACACAAGGCCACATGAGAATGGGGTTTGTCAAAAGATGGAAAGAAAAAAACACTTCAATTTCAATTTGTATTTATTATTATACAAAGCTGGGCTTCATTGGCCAACCATTCATTTCAAACATGCACACACAGCGCTAACAATACGTTTACATGGACATCAGTAATCTAATTATTTACCTTATTCTAAATAAGCCAATCATTTACATGGTAGATTCCATTTACATGGTAGATTCTTAATCAGAGTATTGTCTTAATCGTATTAAAATCGGAGTATTGTTGTCCATGTAAACGTACTCAATGAACACAGGGGGAAAAAAAACACAACCTCAGTCATGTATACATCACAACTGAAAATTTGGTCACTTTTGTTCTCTCCATGCCTGCTGTTTGTCAAAACGCAAGGCCTTTATTTGGACCGATTCGTTATAACACTTTGTTGTTTTTTTAATGTTTTTAGATTTTGCTTTGTTTTTGTTTATTGTTTTGTTTTGTTTTTGTTTATTTTATTTTAAAAAAAATGTTTATTTTTTTTGCTTTATGTTTGGTTTGATTTGCAAACCTTGTATTTTCTGGTTCTTTTATACTTTTTAAGAGGGAGAAATGGGGGACTACAAACATTATTTGAAGCATGTTTCACCTCAGCATAAAGCTGTTAAGCACGTAAACTGTTAGCATAAAGTCCAACATCAACTTCCACAAGGTCAAAGGTATCCAACATCTACCAATTATGTCAAACAAATAATTGATATACTAATTAGATAAGCAAATACTATACAATACTTCTAAAAAAAAAGAATCCTACATTTTTTGTGGTGTTAATCTCTATTTGGATGGTAATTGTTTATCATGGGGACGAAAGATAATTTTAACATTAAGAGGGATAGTTGTGAATTTATTGCCAATCAAACCCAAATTGTTTTTCCTACTACCACCAAATTACATCGTTTTTTTTTTGACAAACGCCAAGGTCTGGTAATTTCTGGTACATCTGGTCATTTAATTGCGGTCTGAATCTACATCTCTGTGTTTACAAGAATTTCTAGACTTTTATTCCTGAAATGCTGGAAGCCATTTACAAGAATAATATTAATACATGTTACAGTATTACTAATATTACTGTTAAGAAGAAAAAGAGAACAAACATACGTAAACTTCTGAAATAGTCCATTATTATGGCAGAAACAAACACTAATTATTTTACTAGTTGACAAAGTAGCCGGGTCAAATGTGTAACTAAGGTAAATAAGGTTTACATTAACTCATTACAGCTAATTATCATATGTTTTAAAAGAGATCCATTATGGATAGTAAATCATAAATTAAACTGAACACATAAAAACACATTATTTTGGAACAATAAAATAAAAATCATATGATCTTCACAGGCAACTAGTTTAAGAGAGAGCTCCTGTAACCTTTTAAGCTTTCTCAGTTTGACTCTTCATCTGATGACCAGTACTCAGTATAGACTGCTTCGTTTATGAGATTTGCTAGCATAACTCTGAATACAGAGCTTGGATAGACTGACCCTGAACTGTGTCCATACAATTGGGCCTGTTGAACAAGCTGTAGGAGGCGGGGCTAGAGGGTAATCACAGGTGTTGTGGATATTTTTTATTATGAAGCTGTGGCAGTGCAGATGTTGTAAAGGGTAATTGCTTTTTGCTAGAACAGCTGGGCAGCTTCAACTGTTAACCACATCTCAGTGCCTCTACTATCAAGGTTATCCATTTACTGCAATTCTTCCTATTGGGCGAACTACAGTGGGTACGGAAAGTATTCAGACCCCCTTAAATTTTTCACTCCCTCTTCACATTCAGCATTTGTTTACAAACAGTGGTTTACACGTTAAAATCTTACCGTGTCAAACAGTGCTGTGATATAATGTAGAAAAACAGAAACAGGGACTTGCTAATTCCACAGGCTGTGTTTGAATACTGAAGAAAGTCACCTGCTGATCTACTATTTCATTGGCTCCCATTCCAGTGCTCCAGTTCCTATTTAAACCTATACGCTGTACTGGATACGGACACCCAAGCCTGGCTTGACTGTTCGTGTTATCTTACTTTCTCTGGTTTCGATTTCAGTTTCAGCTACAGTCAGCTTCATTCAAAGCCCTCCTCTGTCCAAACTGGAGCGTCACAATGCACTGGACCACTGTGTCTGGAATGATGTCATGTGCTTGTCTAAATGTAGAGCGGTACACTGATATTTACTGTTATGTAAGTGGGATTCTGTAGTCAACCCAATCACTGTGGATGTTACTTATGACATCCATCAGCTGTAACACTGAATTAGCAAACTATAATTGATACATTATTAATCCAAATAAGCTGTGCAAAGATAATGATACTGATATGCACCATTATGTAAAACTAAACTGCATGCCCATGCAAAACTCACTGCAATGATGCTACTGTAGTTGTTCTGAGTGATTAATAGGAAGGTTACTAACTGTCCCAAATCAAAAGTGTCCTTTCCCAAATAAAATAAAATATATATGAAATTCCAGTTCCGGAATATGGATAAGGCCCCTCCTGTAAAGCAATCTTTAAACATTTTATCATCCAGTAGGTGTAAATATCAAGTACAATCACTTTGAAAAATAATAATGCACCTCTCCTTGAAAAAAAAAAGAAAGAAAAGAAAAGAAAAAAAAGATAAAGCTTTAAATGCCAAATTACAAAAAGAAATGAGAAGAACTAAATTAAAATAAAATAAAAACATTTCTAGTCTTAAAATACATTTCAGGTAAATGCAAAATGCATTTTTTAAATACATTATTTTGGACAGTAAATATAGATTAAAATCTTTATATATAATATATTTTTGTATATTTTAAAATGTATTTAAATATATATTTTTGCCATATTGGATAAAATAAACATTTTTAAAAAATTTTGAGTAATAACAATGGTGGCAATAATAACAGTTGTAAACAAACATGGTTAACTTTCTGTTTTTGATCATCTGTGAACATTTTTGCACTTCTTCAGAGTTACAAGAACATGAATGTCTGGTACAAACATTTCGGCCAAAATTTCAGTCTGTTCTTTGCTTCACCTTCACAGCTAATGGAGGCCACAGCCGTGTCAGGACATGCAGCAGACGGGCTGTCTGATATTGAACACTGGCCTAAAGGGAAGTTTGAACCAGTCACACAAGTCTAGAATGTGAAATCTTTCTGTCACTTTCTGTCTTTCTCTGTATCCCATTGTCTTTGTTTTTCTATCTCCCCCTCTTTCTTCCTCTCTAACAATCCCTCTCTTCTACAAAGCCAACATTTCTCCACTCCTTCCCTCCATCCCAGAGAGAGATAAGACAGAGTGAAGTCTTGCTGACAGGCTCTGTTAAATATTTATCCTGGTGTGAAGAGAGAAGTGAGCAGAATGTCTTCTATATGTGCTTTTGTGGGTCTGCCTGTGTTCACTCAAGTCCTCTGTCCTACAGTATGTTTCTTTATCTTCTGTTTCAACACAATTCTATCCTCATGCTTGTACATCACTCAATAAAAGAGAAAGATTTATGAGGAAATACCAGTAACAAAAAAGTTTCTACACTGAGAAAAATATGATGTAGGATTTCTATCTATCTATCTATCTATCTATCTATCTAGTGTGCGTGTATATATATATATATATATATATATATATATATATATACACTGAGCTACAACCATAATTAATCACATGACACAAAGCTCTTGGATGTCTGACCACTATAACACCACTAACACACCCTCCTTCACACCAGAAGTACAAGAGTTTGTCAGAACCACTTAATTTCTCTTCCTCACTTGCGTTGTATTTTCCCTCTGAAACATGAACAATATGCGCTCTGATTTAAACAAACACACACAGATGGGCCACTGTTGTTAGAGTGTGTGTGTTAGCCCTGGGCCACATGAACCAGCAATGCTGTACACAGATGCCACCTTTCCTGTGATCCACATCCCATTAAAGGAAGTCAGGCTGGTTCCCCAATCAACAGATCACCTTTTCAAAAGTGTCTTTGTTCCCTGAGCCACAACAGCTGGGAACAATTAACTGCCAGTACACAGCAGTAAGGGTTGCAAGTCAGTGTATTATAGTGCCTGGCCAAGCAAGGGAGCCTCAACTTCCATGCTGAAGCAGTAAATCAGTCCACCAGGGTTTAAATTTTTTTCCTCAAAAAAGTATTAATTCATTAGCTGACTCACCTGTGCGGCTAACCTTGCAATATGTTTGGCTTTAGACAACATTTGAATCACACTGCATGCAAGAAACAAAGTTTCTGGGACTTTTCCAAAGTCCTTGAATTCGAAACCCAAAAGTCTTTATTGAAGTTTTCCCCTTGAAAAGCCTTATGGCTGACAGCAATAAAACATTGCAGTCTGACTTCAATCAATGGTGGACTGTCTTGAACCCCTTAAGTCCTTAAGAAAGGGAGGCAGGCTGAGAAATCAATTTGCAATTTACATGAGCGGCAGTGTGTTGAAAACAGGCTAAAAGCTATAGCTTAGAAGAGCCGGCGGTAATTAGAGGCCTCTCACTACAAACGCTGCTGGATTGGCCAATCAATGGTGCTCAGGACAGTTCTGGCTATCTGCAAGACTGTCGCTCATATGCATGTGGTGGTCAATAAGCTGAACGGTATCAACCAAGGAGAAATGACTACAGTTGAGTGTGTGAAAACTTGTCTATAATGAGACTTCCCATGGAGAGAAATAGGATGGAGGACAGAAAGAGACAGAAAGACAAAAGTGAGTGTGAGACAAAAAAAAGAGAGGATACTTTGGATTAAAAGTAGTGGTCGACCGATATTGGTTTTTTGACAGCCGATGCCGATATCTTAGAGAGCAGGGTGGCCGATATATATATAAGTATATTTTTTATTTTAATTATAATTTTTATTTATTTTAATTAATGCTTGAGAAACTTGAAATAATTTGAAAATGAATTATATAAAAAATACATGTGTAAAATAAATATACTTATACTTTAGATGACAACTTCCTGATTCTATAATTCTATTACAGTATTTTTCACAAATAAAGAAATATTTTAAAATATATAAACAAAAAGTAAGTAAACACTGTAACCAGCAGGGCACTCGGTAATCTGGGAAGTTGGGAATCTTGTATGCATTGGGAATCATATTTTTTCAACTAAAGCCAAGGTAACACTCATTTTACATGCAGCACGCAGTAAAAAACGACACGAATATGACAGTGCGCAAATGCATAAATCGGCATAGTTTGAAATCACGAGTTTAAAGTTGATCGCGCGTCTCCAGTGAAGCTGAACTCTCCTCCTGTCCGGATTCAATTCGCACGGATCGACTGTCACGCAGAGCACACGCGATCAGGCAATATACAAATGCACACTTCACAAGATCTCACAGCTGGATTCGACTAAGTCTGCAAGGTTTGTGAAATTAAATGTTCATTAGTCATTTAAAGGTTTGTTTAAATGATATGCGTATTTGCTGAATGCTGACGGCAAAAGTATTATAATGTTTGCCTTTCTGTTACTAATAATATAAAAGCAATCGTTATAATATAAACGACGACAGCAAACAATGAAGAGGGAGAATGTGAGCACTGTGGGCTCTGGCGCTAATAAATATAAAAGTCTGGCGCGCCGTCAAAATAAAAGTCCCACCTCGAACACATCGGCCAAGTAGAAAAACTTATCGGCCGATACCAATATTATGAAAAATGCCAAATATCGGCCGATATATCGGCCTTGGCGATATATCGGTCGACCACTAATTAAAAGGATAAAGGATGCAAAAAAATAGTAGGAAAATCAGATTCAAAAAGCTCAACATTCTAAATGTGATTCAAAAATTTAAAATCAAAATTAACATTCTAAACTTTACTTACTAAATTAACATTCTAATTAACTTTACTTACAAAATTAACATTTTAAACTTTACTAAAAAAAACTAAAAACGAACAATTTTTTTTAAAGCAGAATTCAAATTTTAACATGTCATTTGAAAGCAAAACCAAAATTTTAAATGTAAAAATGTAAAAAAAGCAACGTGTAAAAATGCAAAATGTAGAATCAATATTCCAAAAATATTACAAATTCTAAATGTCATTTGAAAATACAAAAAAACAAACACTCTAATTTTTAAAAAATGACATTTGAACATTTGAAATATACAATAAGTTTTCTTTAAGTATTTCAAAATATTTATAATATTAATACATTTTAATATTTTAAATACTTAAATACATTTATCCAAGTAATTTTACTACATATTTAATTATAATAATATTTAAAAAAAACACATTTTGAACATTCTAAGTGTTAACAACATATATGCATGTACTGAGCTGAAGGGAGCTTCTCTGATTTTGCTTTCTTTTTCAGAACAGAAAGAAAGGCTGGCAGAAAAGGAGCAAATTTAAAGGGTTAAACGCTGGAAAAATAGCAGTGAGGGGACAAAAGGACCATTGTGAGATGCAGAAGTCTCCCCGGAAAGGAGAGAGAGGAAAGAAAGGCACCACTCGCCGGTCCCCTCTCTCCATTGTGAGTGGACGGAGTGCAGCCACACATGACAGATGTCCTGCCCATTGTCCCCCATCAGCCTCCTCTCTGCCTCCTGGCCCTACTGGAATTCCAAGAGACGCGTTCTGCGTGCGTGAGAGTGTGCGCCTATGCATGAGCGTGTGAGTCAGAGCGTGTTGCCTCGAGTCCGCGTGGAGCCGTGTGTGAGTGTAAGGGGGGGTTTGGGGGTGTGTGAATAGTGGCTCCAAAGTCTGAAGTGCCAAAGTTAGCTAAACTACTCAATACAGCTCCCACAGTCCTGCCACTCAAATGCACACACACGAGAACGTGCAACGGCGCACTTTCACAGACTTTAACCGCACACGCAAATCAAAAGGCTTCATCACAGGCTCAGATGAAGATCTCTACTGCCAAAAGCTATTACACAATTCACTACAACAACTGTCACCTGAATAAGCAGTAATATTTAAACAGCAGGCGGCGGCGGTGTAAAGTGATATGTGGACAGGAAGCTCTGTGAAGTGCGGTGATGCACTACGTTCTCTGTTAAGAGACCCACCATGTGGTAACTCTCCAAAAGCATCCCGTCAGCTGTCAGTCAGCAGGCAACAGTACCGCTGGGCACAATAGAGATGCGGAGTTAATGAGTGAAGGGGAAGAAAACATATTCTCGTTTCTTAAAGAACACTCTACAACTGGCACTTTCCCTCCAGTTTCACTCAGCATTTTTAACAATTATTTAAAGGAATGGTTCACCCAAAAATTAAAATGGTGTCATCATTTACTCACCCTCATGTCGTTCCAAACTTGTATGAGTTTCTTTCTTATGTTGAACACAAAATAAGATATTTTGAAGGTCACTGTCAGCCCACATGCATCTCTAATATTTGTTCGAATAAACATACTGTAGGGCTTGTTTTTAGTGAGATAAATACACTAAATTACAAATGCGGTGTGGTAAAGAAATTTTAAAAACGAAATTCTATAATATGAAAATATGAAGTTCATCTGTTCAAAATTTGGGGTTGTAAGTTTTTTATTTTTTATCTGTATTTATTTATTATGAAATATTTTTACAATTTAAAATAACAATTTTCTATAAAAATATTTTAAAATGTAATTTATTCCTATGATGGCAAAGCTGAAGCTGAATTTTCAGCATCATTACTCCAGTCTTCCGTGTCACATGATCCTTCAGAAAGCATTCACATATGTGGATGCTCAAGAAACATTTATTATTATTATTATCAATGTTGAAAACAGTTTTGCAGCTTATAAAGTTTAAAAGAATTGTTTAATTGAAATAGAAATCTTTTAACATTATAAATGCTAATAAATAAATGAAAAACTCTGACCCCCAAACATTTGAACTATAGCATATGCATGCATACTCAAAAAATTACCCACAAATCCAAACTGACACATACACATCTGATACAGTAAAACCATCACAGGCTGCTGTCCCCATGTGCCCTGGCATGCGTTCGTGCCTGTGCGTATGTGCTCATGCATGTGTGTTTAAATGAATGCATGTAAACGTTTAGCCCAGTGCACAGCGCACTATGCCTCCCAGCACGGGCTTAGGTGACCCCAGTCAAAATCAATCAGCCCAGCACAATGGGACGAGGAGCACAGGGGAAAAGCTTGGGTCAGTGACGCGTTTAATTCTCCAGTCGGATTGTCATTGTTCCAGCAGATCGGCCTTTTCTTTACAGGCCCGTAAGCCGGGTACTTCTGCCCCTTTATCGCCATGCTGCAATTATGAGTGCTCTTCAATGCATGAGACACTGAGATGAGTGGATTAACTACACAGGGGAAATAAATCTCATCTGCCATCCACGGCACTGAAAATCAAATCACTATATATATGTGTGGCAGGCAGCTACTTTGATGCTATTGCTAATTGGTATCACTTTTACTCAGAATGTCAACAAAGACATAGATTTCCAGCAAGATGGGTTATAACTAAACTTTTTGTTCAGCTTGTTCCACTAACTGACTTCAGAAATGAAAACCTATATATTTGTAGCAGTAGCCGCTTTCATATTGAACATACAACAGTATACTGTATATTTAAATCATAGGCTATATGCACTTTAGAGCTACAATGCCAACATGCTAGTAGGAGGGCTACAGTATACTGTAAGTGTGAAGGCCTGTTATTCTGTTCCCTAGATAAGCTTTATCAGTGGTCCACAAATGTTCTACAGCAATTTTCCTCTCACTACTATGCCATTAACCACAACAGGTTTTCCTGAACTGTCCACCACAAACTGTAGAACTAATATAGTCTGTTTTAATTAGTTGCTGTATTATAGCAGTTTCTTATAGCTAGCTGAAATTATAGAAGTTTGTTACCACCTCTCAAATAATAATTTACTACACAGAAGAAACTCTTAAATACATAAAATGCTACTAAATACTAAAATCCAGGTTCTACGCAGTACACATAAAGCATGTTTACATGCACAATTACATGTACAAGCTACAGCAGGTTTTTGTGTAGTCAGACTAGTGTCTGTCAAAGTGCAACTGAAATTTAATTGAATATTTTAAGGATGAAATATACAAGTGTAGTCTGATTAACATGTTCATATATATTAAACAAAGCTGCATAAAATCAAAAGTACTTACATGTTAACCATAATTTCTCAACCTTGACTTCAAGAGCCCCCATTATGAAAGACAATATTTGAAGGCTTACAAAAATATTTTTGGTATTTGGTTGTAATGACAAAGCTGCTCGTTTTCATTTAACTATTTTGAATTTAAATAAATAAGGAGTGTAACTATATTTATAATTATTTTAGTAATTAAAATCATTAAACGCTATCATTTCAGAAGTTTTAATAACTGAATGTTCTTTAACATTTACACTTTTTATAATTAATATATTTAATTGACTTTTCTATTACTTTTCGTCATTATTAAAGGTTGCTGTTTTTTTACTCACAAATACCAATTTCTCAGCAATTCCTACAAAATGAAATATCTTACAGCATGAAATAACTAGAAAATGTATTATCATTATAAACATTTCCATGACATTTTAAGATAGCCTAATATTAATTAGGGCTGCCCTTGACTAAGGATTTTTCTGGTCGACTAGTAGTCGTTCATTTGAAGCATTAGTCGACTAATCGCACGTCTATTAATAAAATGTTCAAATCATTATAATGAGCCTTTAATTGCCTACATAGCCATAATAAGCGCTCAAGCACACGCATAAAGCTTGCCACAGCGCACCGGCAGAAGTAATGTGTCAGTGAAAAACAGTAAGGAGACTGCATTAACATTTTAATAATTCAATAAACTAGTGCTTTCTTTGTTCTCGGTTTAAGAGATTTTAAAGGGGTCATATGATGCGATTTAAATTTTTCCTTTCTCTTTGAAGTGTTACAAGTTCTTGGTGCATAAAGAAGATCTGTAAAGTTGCAAAGACTAAAGTCTCAAATCCAAAGAGATATTCTTTATAAAAGTTAAGAGTCAACCACGCCTACCTAAAACGGCTCGTTCTAACACGCCCCCACATGTCTACGTCACGATGTGGGAAGATTTGCATAACGCCGCCCAAATGTTCACACAAAGAAAGAAGGCATAACTTTTATTCTCACTGTAGTATTGTTGTTGCCGCC
>NW_015634251.1:399856-436669 GCF_001515625.1 Sinocyclocheilus rhinocerous
TCTCTGATCACAAATGCAGACATGGTTTTATGTTTACGCGGCGCGATGCAACGCAATGTGTAAAAAGACAGTATAAGTCATTATAATCCGTAATTATGTCCCCACTGGATGCAACAAATATGTACAGTATGGTAAGGGGCGTAACATTTCCGTCACACGCTTGAGGTATTCGGCCAATCACAATGCACTGGATAGCTGGCCAATCACAGCACACCTCGCTTTTCAGACCGATGAGCTTTGTAAAAATCGACGCGTTTCAGAAAGGCGGGGCATAGAGGAGAAACAATAATGTACAATATGTAGAAAATAATGTGTTTTTTGAACCTTAAACCACATAAACTCATTTCATTATACCAAATACACAAAATAATGTTCTTTTTAGCAACATCATATGACCCCTTTAAGTCGGAGACACCGACTCATCATCTCCGCAGTAGTGGATGCACCTGAATTGTTTCACACGGATTACATAATCTATATTTATTATATAGAATATTTATTTTCTATTTGAATTGGTTCATTTGAAAGTAGACATTTCACTCTCTATATATATATTTTTTAATGCATGTAAGGCAAAGATAGGCCTATAGAGTTTTGCGCTCAAGTTCACAGACCGAGACGGCAGAAAGAGCATCCTGTTTGCGTTCATTATTTTACAAAAGCGCGTTTTGTTGTTATTGTGAGTGCACACAAATAAACGTAAAGTCTTTACAGATTTGAAAGATGTATTACTCTTATCTGTATGACCAAAAATTACGGAGTATTTTAAGAGCAAGTGAGCGCACCGGCGCCTCCATCTGTCCTGCACTGAGCGCTCGCTGCTGTTCAGCTTCTACACAGACACAATAGCCTGTGGATTTATTTATTTATTTATTTTATGCGACTAAGCGACTAATAAAATTTTGGTCGACCAAGCCTCTTCTGGTCGACTAACGATTAGTCGACTATTAGGGGCAGCCCTGATATTAATTTCCATGACTTTTTCAGATCTAGAAATCCCTTTCTAGAGGTGGCAGTGATGTGCTTCAGTGTCCTTGATCGCACAGACCTTCACCTACGAGCATCACCGAACAAGACATCAGATTCGCGGTCATTGTGATTCTGATATAATACTAGTGGAAATAGCTAAGACGCTCAGTCTTTACTTACAACATCACATTTCTGTCCGATGTAAAACAGCAAGAAAAGAGATTCACTTTTATCTTACCCACTTAAGCAAAAGACTGACTCTTAGTGTTTCATTGTTTCACTCTTGATTTCAGTCCCCTCCAACACTTCATTGGGTCAAGTGATGGGTCATGGGTTAACATGATTTCAGCTCAGAAGGGTGTGCAGTGTCTTCTCTCACAACTAGAGGAAATCACAAGATTTAAAAGACATGACTCAATACCAAGAAAGACCTTGGATGATATTACAAGTGAGTTTTGTTTCAAGTAAAGGCCTTTTCATACCAAGGACAATAACAATAACGATACCACAATAAAAGAAACTACTGTACATATTCATCAAGAGCTTGAGGTGCTTTAGTGTGGGCGCTAATATAGTTAGCATTAAATTGATCATTCTTGATGTGAACAGGCTATAAGTGATCTTTTACTCCAACCTTGGGATGCACCAGCTCTTCAGTGAGGGGCGGGGTTTCATCATTTGCCAGATCATTCGAACCTGAGACAATAGTTCAGCTGCTCATTGCATGTGGAACGTGGCCCCCACCCCCAACCGAATGAGTGGAGGCTTTTTCTTTTCCAAAGCATTGTCAGCATTTTATGATCTTGTTGCAAGTCATTTTCATCTATCTGACCTCGCCGGCGGACTCCTGGACCACCATGCCTCTTCGGTTTTCAATCAATCTTTCTGCCCGAGAGATCTTCGCCGTTTTATTTACACAATCCAAACCCGAAGGTTTTTTAACTGCTGAACCGGGGGTGAGAGCGAAAGGGGTGAAAGGTGAGAACGGAACAGGAGGAGATGACAGAAAAAGGAAGGGTGTGAGTTTAGCGAGGAAAGGAGGAGGAGATGTGAAAAGCGACCGTCCAAGTGCTGTTATGATAGGAGCCGTTCTCGCTAGGCCAGCACGCGTGTTGCCGTGCGTTCGCTGGACCGCAGGCTTCGGCAAGAAAGGGCCCCATTCAGCAGGCTTCGCCCGGATGCTCGCCTCAGCTCCACACTCCTCCAGGCTATGGCAGAGAGCAGGGGAGCGAAGAGGGGCCACCACAGGAAAAAGAGATCGGAATCTGATATCCTATCATTAACAGGCCAAATAAATGGAGAAAAAAAGGCCCGGCTAAACTATTGACCTCAGTTACAGTGTTTATTGGCAGGAACATTAGCAACAAAGGTGTAATTAGCTCACAGCTCTGCCCATGAAACAGCATCTGGAGAGAAACCAATGAAACTACTCCAGGCTCTAAAACATGTTTACTTGAAAAGGAGTCATATCTTTTTTCAGGGCTGCCTGAAAAAAAGTAGCCTGTTAAAAAGTAGCCCGTTATATTTTTTATAATATTTTTATTTAGTAAACACAAATTCATTCTAAAAAGCATTAAAAATTCAAATCATACAAACAATGATATGTTCATCATAGAAGAGGTGCGTTTAGGGTGTATTTAGGGTTAAGCGTTTCAACCCTCTATGGACACCTTGGAAATTGAATTGCCATTGGCTAGTAAATTTTTTTGTTTACTCGCCAGACTGAAATACTATACTATACTATATTATATATGTGTGTGTGTGTGTTTGTAAAATGGCACAGCTTTTTAAATATCTGAAAGTACACTCTTAACATCAGTCAGTCAAGCAGTCAAGCATTATAATATGATAATCAAGTATTATTTAATAATAGAAGTTTAGTAATTAAAATTGGGTAACCATGTATGAATGCAAATTAGTCATTTTAACTGAACTTAGGACTGGTGCAGGAAAATATAACAAAGAATATCGTTTACATGTAGCGCATCAATTCTGCATGTTATTTAAGACTCTCTTGCTCGCTCTCTCTCACTTTGCGCGAATGAGAGAAAGTGACGGCGAGACGTGCGCCTTCACACTAGAGTTTACGGTACGCCAAATACACTAATGCCGGGTTCAGACTAAACAATATTTTTGTCGGTCACGATAATCACTGTGTCAGATTACACGATTTTGACTCCTAAAATCTTGTTGTGTCGTGGACAAGAAACATGTCAGACTACACGTTGCTTCCCGACCATTCATCGCGTGCCATCTTTAACGACTCGCGTGATGTCATCAAGAAGGTGGAACTAGCGACTGACTTCCAAAAACAAGAGTGTAAACATTGCTGAAGCGCTTCCGCTATAGTTCGCCAGCATTTTTCTTTCTTTGTTCTGTCGTGGTAGTCCCTCGATGACACATCATACAGGTAGGAGTACTGTTGCCACAGCTCCACGAACCTTTCCTCCATCTCATAATTCCACCTAGCAGCACCATCATCTCTCTTTCGTTTTGCCATGTTTGAAACCTGTGTATGAAAGAGCTTCTGTGCTGCTATTGGTCAACGTCACCAATGTGACAGAACTCGTCGTGGACAACAGAAAAAATATTAAACATGCTAGTCTTTCTGTCCTGATGTCGTGAAGCATCGCAGATGCGGAATCGGTTGTCGTCCACTATGACACACTACACGAGCTGAAACGATGGAATCTTGCGTCCCGATGCCCAATGTCGTTTACGAATCGCCATGACACCCTTCGTCAAGCAAATCGTGGCAAAATCGTGCTAAAATCAGGTCTGCAGCGCATCCATTGAGATGAACTGAAAAAAATATCACAGATCGCTTGACTGAGAGTGAAACTCTGAAGCGCTCCATTACACCGTGTCTACACCGGACGCGACAGTTGTTGCGCCTCGCTGCAACAGCTAAAGTCTGTCTACATTGGACGCGACAAAGCGACCGTTAAAAATCATTTGAACTTTGTGTCAGTAGCCTACGTCATAAATAGAACGCAGCAGCAGTTTACTGTCGGGGATTTGACGCGCCGCATCCAGTGTAGACAGCAACACTGATTATAATGGATTCTATAGAAATTTGTCGTGCTGCGCCGCTCGCGTCCGGTGTAGACACAGTGTTAGAGCGTTTGGCGAGTGAAAATATATCAGTGCTAACTTATACTCAGCTTCCAACTCACACTTATACTCAAATCTAAGAATTTATTAGCCATGGGCTAATATTAGACATCATTTAGTCGCCCAGAGTGAAGATTTAGTCGCATATGCGAGTGATTTACTCGCAATGTAGAGGGTTGGTTTTTTTGTTGTTGTTTTTTTAAAATCATGTCAGGGTGATACATGATATCATCATAATGAAGAAAAAAAGTATAAAAATAAAATAAAGTGGAATAGAATAAAATAAATAACATTATTTAAAAATCATAAGTAGTTTGGAATAATTATTGACAATTATTGATAATTATCACTGTTTAATAATATTCAAACATCTTGCTCATCATGTGGTCCAACTAATATGCAGAAAACACAAAATAGGAAATGACACATCACTGTATCACGGTCAATAAAACTCTTCAATATCAGATCATTTGACTTTTACAAAAGGCAAGTTTAGTTTAGGTTGTAAAATGTCATGTAGTGTAACCAAAAGCATAATGATATTTATGATTAATATTAAAATATTATATTATTAATATTTGTAAAAAAAAAAGAAATGCCTTGATAATAGATGTAATTTTTAAAATAAATAAAATTTTAAAAATAAGTGTGTGTATATATATTAAAAAAAAGATTAATAAACTGAGAAATTCCAAGAGGGTCTTCACACCATCTGTGCTTGGACCCTAGCAAGAGCGCTCACAAATATCCACAACATTATACATTTAAACTTTACTTGACAAATGGTATAAATTTTATGAAAACCATATGAAACCTACATTAATACAATTGAATATCATGATTAGCAAGAACACGTGTAGATTTTAAAATGAGTTTTCCTTATCTTTGTCATGGACACTCTTCTTCATTGACCCAACTATGGAAAGCAGCTAAAAAAAAATTTTTAATAAATTAAAAATAGCCACCAACCATATAACAACCATGCTACCAGACAACATGAGATTCAATTTTCAGGAAGATTCAATAATAAAATTAATTGTGGGCACAATTCAATTAAACAGAATTTTCCCTTTCTGACATATTCAGATCAGCATACTCGAAGAAAGGTGACATTGCTGTTTATATCATCAGAGGAATGAACGCATAAATCTGTATCCACTAGTCCACCTCTGACTTCTACAGAGTGACCGCTACATAGTGACCCCCGCACAACACACCATTCTCTCCCTATGCATTTTAAGGGCTGGGCTATGAGAATATATCAAATAGAAATAGTAATTTAGGCATCCATTCCCTGGGGGACGGGCCAGGACGAGAGCATGGAGCAGAGTGGGACCTGTCCACACAGCCCTGAATAATAGATGCAGTCTGCTTATTACAAATCTAGCAAGGACATCCAGGCGCCACGTGCTAATATTGCTATACATCTCCCTCTCTCTCTCACACACACACACACACAAATGCAATACACATGAACGCAAATACAAGCACAAGCAATTACAAACATAAGTGCTATGTAGTAATGCATACATATGCATGCACACATGGATTGCAAACATTCTTTTAGTTATATAATGGAGAAACACAACGAAAAGGAAATACAGATACAAATTCATTACTAATTAATACCTCAACCAGTAATGACTTTGACTGGGGTACAAGACAATGGAGGAAATGCACTCAATATTTCATGAGATGAATTAAACATCCATGGCAATTTGGCATACACTTTTCCAGCTCTACGTTTACAGTAATAACAGACTCGTGAATTTGAATCAGTCATTAAGTACTGTGCCTTGGCTGGACAAGTGGGACAGGCAGTTAAATAGAATTGTAGCGATAGTGTAGAGGAGAAACTATGCCATCTTCAGATATGTTAATGAACTGCAACCATAAACACGACAACTCACTCTCATGACAAATACAAGGTCGAAAACCTGTTATAAAACATCTCTTATACAAAATAACCGACTGTGCACTATTTAAAATATATAATACGATTAAAAAAAAAACATGTAAAAGTGCGAAAAGTTATTACCTTGTGTTAGTAGTTTAAGATTATCAGCTAAATAACGTCCCCTTGTGGGAGTTATAGGTATGCATTACCAGAGATACCAAAAAAGATAAAGGCTAGGCTTAAATACTTGTCGATTTTAATTTTTTAATATTTTGACATGAACCTGTCAATATTTTGAATATAAACCTTTTTCTAAAATATTCCCGCCATCAAATTCGCGCTGCGAGCTGCTCCCATATAAGCATGTGTCCGAGAGTCGACTTTCTAACAGTTTCTTACAGATAAAGTTGGTGTGGTATTAGCATTGTAGGATGGAATCAAGGTGATCTGCAGTACCTGGAGAGCGCTGTCCGTCCGCGTTCCCATTCATCTTAATGACAGTTGCTTCGTTTGCGCAACACGTGATTGGACGCTGCCATCTTTGCTGTGTGTTTGCCGTGAGCATTTGTCATGTGACTGATCTGCAGATGGGAAAAAAAAAAAATGTTAATTTCAACCTTTTAAGAATCATATTAAGGGATAGAGCGAAATAGTTTGTCACTGGTGGCACCTACAATAACATATAGCCTAATATTTGCGTTTTATACCTTGCTTGGAAAACAATGGATGTCAGTGTTCATGTTTTTGCCTTTTTTTTTTAGCTTTCAAAATTACAAAATTCAGCAAGATCAGCAAGCACAAACAGAAACACAGCAATAACTCAGCAACAAAATTAAAACAACAAAGGATGAAATTAAAATTAAAGGGCATCACAAACATTTAAATTCATTTAACAAAGATACAATTCTTAGGGCTTTTTGATTTAATTTTTTTTTTTTTTACTTTACAGATTCTAAATAAACTTTAAAGGCTGTTTGAAAATGAGCAATATTAGGTTTTGAGTTTACTCCATTTGGTCTGATGAATATAACATTTTCCTAAATCGATGATAGATATTTTTCTTTTGGAAAAGTCATATTCATTTGAATGTATTAAATCTGATTATATATTTAGGACTAGGTTGCAATTCAGTTTAACACTTGAAAATTGCGATATAGGCCATAGCAAAATAATACTGGTGCGGTTTTGACATCTTAGCAGGAGCTATACAGCCGATTCTTGACCTAGCTGAAATGAAATAGAGATGTTCACTTTATAGTCCTAAAGCGCAGGAAAAAAGATATGTGTGTGTGTGTGTGTAATATATATATGTATATACCGTATTGGCCCGAATATAAGACGACCCTGATTATAAGACGACCCCCCTTTTTCCAGATGTACCTTTTGGAAAAAGGCTTTTTAAAAACCAAATCTTGTTTTTTCTCAGTAAAACACATTTTGTCTTCAATTATTTTCATATTGCATATTTTTCCTATTTTAATTTTTGTTTTGAAAGTATGATAAAAACTGGTAAAATGTACCAACAAATCACATTTAAAAAATATACACTTCTTGATATACCATAAAAAAAACAAAAAAAACAGGTAGCCCATCTGAATTAGGACATTTAGGATATCCATCTAATAGTAGCCTACCAAAATCTTATGAACAGTAGAAGTTAAATCTTACTGTAGTCATTATCTGCTTACAGTTCTTATGTAGCAACAAAACTTTAATCTCTCCAGTGTTGACCACAGATTTGCTGTGCTCAGTTGCAAGAAATGCAAGAATTCTATTCTAAAATCCAAAGGAAATTCTTAAGGGAACTTACGGTAAATTACCCTTTTCGGGTTGTCCTACAAATTGGCTTTGTGACTGAACAGCTGCATTTAACTTACTTCAGTTCCATGGAAAAGTTCCTCTGCCTTCACCCTCCAAAATCAACTCCCTCGCATTGGTGTTTTTTCGTACTTGTGTATCACAGACAAAATTAACAGATGATTCAGTAATTGGCAAAAAACAGGGCAGTTTGAAATTAGACATGGTATAGGAGCCTTTGTATACTTGGTCAGGTACAAAATGGATTTAATGAATGTAACTTCTGTTTTAATTATTTATTGTGTACGTTATTAAACCAGATCGACCCATTTGTTTCTGATTTACTTTATATTTTTAGCGTACAGATGTCTCTGTGGTTGGACGCTTTCTCCATCAGTGTCTTCCTGTCTAAGTAGGTGATCCTAAATAAGCTGGGAGGTAGAACAGACTTTATGGTCAAACAAGTTACTGTTTTGCAACATTAAACAACATTAACATGAAAATATCAGAAGAAATTTAACGAAGGGCCATGTGTCCACTCAGGACCAGACTTGTTATTTGAAAACATCTGCTGTAGCTGTCTGAAAGACATTACACATACACGGTGGCATTTCAAGTTAAAAAGTTAAAAAGTAAAAAGCAAGTAACCCACATTCAAATAACTTGTATACAAGAAAAAAGGCCAAAATGTCCTTTTTTAAAACAACCTGAAACAGGCTACCTGACTGTTACGGGACCCCTGATCATTATGAGATGAGATGTCTGTATTAAAATAACATCAAACAGTGAAGTGTACAACATGAGTTTCAAGATGTTTTGTCATACTTATGACATACTAACGAAAAGGCAGTGGTTCCCTCAGCAGAGAACACCTATAATAAGCATTTAACATTTTATTTTCCCATACAAATACAAAAGTGGAGGTGTTGCAACATGTTGCTCAGTAGGCCATTTCTCCCATGACATGGAGAAGCAAGCAAGTTTACCACATTTAACCCAATATCTGTCAACAGATCACATAGCTGTGATAAGCCCATTTTTTAAGGGAAAAGATATGTTCTCATTTCACACCCAATGTACAGCCCCAAATCATGAGAGAACTTTTTCATAAAAGCAACAGAATAATTTATTTATAAACTCCATTCAATTAATTGCCACTTGAATATAGTTGTTTAGACATTTTAAAATTTAAAATATAATTTCGCCATAAAATGCATGTATGTATGTATTTATTTATATTTTATCAGTACTAAAATGTTATATTTTTATATTTCTAAATTTTTCCATCGCTGCCCAAAACACTATAGTAAACACCTACAGTACAGAAGAAACAGCTAGGCCTACTGGAAGTAGGCTACTAACGTAGTTTAACTATTTAGAGATTTTTATCAGAACAATAACATTTATAGTATTTTAGTATTTGTTCCAACAGAACGGTTTCCTTTTCGCACCATATTTTAGTAAAATGTGAAGAATGCAGTTACGATAGCCACCACTAGTCGGAGCGCTTTACTTCAAAACGGTTTTGCCAGCGCTCACAAACGTTGTCACACGTGACGCTCAAAGAAAGTATTTTTACATTATTAAGGCTAAAAAATAATTAAATATTATCTTAAAAATAACAAATATTAACTTAAATGACGCAAGACTGACACATACAAGCAACATGCTATATTTGCCAAAGAATTTTCAAGCTCCTTGTGGGTTTCAAATTCTAAAATCAGTTCCTACTTTTACATTTGAATGTATAAGGGATATGTCATGCAGGCCTGAATGTAAGTGCACTACTATAAATGGAACTTTGTGCAGAAAATCACATGTGAAGGCAAGATGGTTGTTAGGCTATAGTTCAAATGCTGCCTGAATCAGTTCTCTAGCTGCAGCTTTATTGAATGCGCAATATGTCTTACTAGCAATCTTTTAGAAGCAATACAATAAAATACAACAAAAAATAGACCTATATATGCATAAACATAACCTTATACATAGTCACAGTGTAAACTCATTAAAACATTCAAAAGACCAAGGTTTATCATTCTTCCTGGAAGATAGAAATAGACTAAATACGACTTAAGAGGAATAAATTAATATGATTCAATCTAGCAGCCTGTAGTGTGTCATTGATTTATGTAATTATTTGGACATTTCAAGAACACTGACTGTTACGTAAATTAAGCACTATATTCATTCAAAATGCCTACAATACCCACAACGTCCAGCAGCACCTTTGCGTTGTTTCTCCATTATGTTTGTAGTTCCAGTGCAGTTTTGATGCTGCTCAGGTGGTGGAGTTGGAGAACCGCCGTGGCTTCTGCGATTGGTGGATATCAGGGTGACTTAACAGTGATATAGCCCCCGTTCATTTATTCACTGGACTCTCTTTATAAGTGGAGTCTGAAAGCACCAGACCATAAATCGCAGCAACTGGTTTGTAGTTTACCAGACTGCTCCTGGCGGAATAACAGATAGACTGGGGCAAAAATAACACACTTTGTCGGTTGTAACATGCAGGACTGAGCTTATTCAGAAACCAGTCTGAAATGAAGAGGTTTTATTTACTTTTATGCATGTAAGATCATGCAAGAATCAGGTCGAGCTCGTAAGCTTCCAAGACCTGCAAACTAACATGCACATTTATGGCCAGTAAAACACCGAGAGCAGAGAGCAAATCGTTCGTTGCGTCTTCGATCAGGCAGGAGACATATTGACTGTATGTGTGTGTTGACTGCATGCATGTTGTTCCTCCTCGGACACAGTTGGTGCAGGCAGTGGGCCAAACTGGGAGTGGGCTGCTGACTCAGCCACCAGTGGTGCATTCATTTATCTGCACTGCAGTGCTCCGCCGCACCCTCTCTCCTCTCTCCACCTCGCCTCGCACATACTGAACGCTGGGGTTGAGACAGACATTTTAAGATAAAGAGCAGGTCCGTACCATGCGTGACTGTTGCACCGATGGGATGGGGGTGGGATATCATGTGTCGTAAGGTTTGGCGATGCGAGTAAAAGGAGGGAAACAACAGAACGAGCCAGGTGACTTGCAGAAAGGCGAGCAGGGGCACAATCCTGCTCAGCTGTGAAATGGAGGAGAAGCGAGGAAAAGGTAGAAACATTTATGAGCGGTTTACAGCGCCCACGCTTCTTCTCTTTTGCTTTGGTTTATTTTCGTCCTTTTCCTTTCTGCCATCTTCTTTTAATAAAGGCAACGGAACCCAAAAATGAATATTCTGACCGATTTTTCTCCCAAGGAACAATAACTGTTTGTTCTTAAGAAATTCTGGTGGTTATTTTTTTCAATATATGAAAGTAAATGAGGACTGGTGCTGTCAAAATTACATAAAGCATATTAAAAGAGATTCATCTGACTCGTGCACTATACCCAAATCTTCTGAAGCCATACAATAGCCTACATTTTGTGACACTGGCCGAAAATTTAGTCATTATTTACTGAAAAAACTTGATATCTACCATAGCTCTACTTGGCCGGTTTATTCATAAGGGAAGTTGCAATAATGTCCGTTTTGTAACTGATTTTTTAATGAATCAGAATGTTTTAATGAATCTTTTTGACCCATGGCTTTTCTAGTTGTTCATGATTTACTGGATAATAATTAAATATATTATTTAAAAAATATTTTGTACTCAGATTTTCAAACATTTTGGAATATATATTTCATATAAGAATGCCCATAGAGTTTTACAATTGTATTAATTTACATAACTTTTCCAGGCCTAGAAATAACACTTTTAAAATTAGGCTTCGTCACGTGTTCAGGTTTTTTCAATCAAGTTGAGGAGCTAATTTAATAAGAATTGATTAAAAATGATTTTGTCCCTGGTTGAAAACCATCTCAAGATCAACTCACTGACAGTAAGAAATGTCACTGTTTCTCACTCAAAGCTATTATGTGTTTCAGATGGTTATAATATATAATGCACAAGTCACATGGACCACAATTATGGGGGGTTTTTTTAAGCATGAAAGCCTTAGTCCCCATTTGTTGTAATTTTAAGGATGCACTATTCAAATTTGTCTCCTTTCAGGTTACACAGAAGAAAGAAACAATGAGGGCAAGTAAATGATAACTGTATTTTCATTATTGGCTGAACTAATCCTTTAAGCAATGCTACACTGGTAAAAGTGCAAATCAATTCAACCAAAAGCTAGTGGTCAGGATGCAACCCCCCTGAGGTTAGGAGGCGAGGCAAGTCAGATGAGTGTCACTGATACTTAAGCTCACAGCTAATAGCTTTCTATTGATCTCTCTGCTAAACCATGACTTACTAGATGAACAGAGGAGCATTTCTTGCCACAATCCGCAGTGACGCTAGTTTAGAAGTCCATGTTATTAGTGCAGATCCCATCTCACCTTGAGAATCATTTGAAAGCTTCTCATACTGTCAAACTCTCAAAGACAAGACCACAAAATTAAGGGTTTGAGATGACTTACTTACTTCTGCTGAACTAAAAAGTGTTTTCTCAGTGTTTTTTGTCCATGTATTAGATGTCGATGGGGTCCAACATTGTTTTTGGACCCTGTTGATTAAATCGGATGGGCAAAAACAGTTGAAATAGCTTTTGTGTTCCACAGAAGAAAGAAATGCATCATGATTGGAACAGTTAGAACAAGGATAAGTAAATAATGACCACATTTTTTCCTTTTTGGGTAAACTATCACTTTAAGAGCAGATAATTAAATAAAGTAAAAAATTAAATGTAAAAGGTGTTAATAGTTTTATGGGGGTGAGGGGCAGTTATGGGTGTAGCAGATTAAAGACTAATTTCTTGATGTCAGGTGTGCTCTAAATGTGTGTGTGGCTTCTCATTCATGGTCAACAAAATCAGTGACGACTCTGTGCAACTAGAAGGCTGCTTTATTGTTAATAAAAAGTTTCGTGCTCAAATGAAGACAATCTTTTATATGTTCTTACTAAGAGTTCCAGTGGTTGTGTCATACACACCGTTATATGTCCTCCTACAACACTGTGTCAAACAAAACAGTTTGAAAAGCACTTTTGAAATCCTTTCAGCAAAATGGAAAGCATTTTAGTCATGCTAAAAATGGAAGTCCAGTAACTGAATATCGATACAAAAGTGAGTTTCAAAGATGGAAAAAACACAGAAGTCTGAAGGCAAGCTATACTTTTTTTTTTTTACAAGCCAAGTGGATGATACACAAAGTACAGAAAACAGAACATCAGAAGATTTCGTAACATCGAATCTGGAAGAAGTGGGCTTGTTTTCTTGGTTGGTTTCAGTGTTCCTCTGGCAGTACACCAGACGCCTTGTTCAGACTATAGTCCCTGATTTGCACTGTACTCCATTTTGAATTCTCATGTCTTTCCCCCACCATCAACTAAATGTAAAATATGGCACCTTCCTCTAAAACTGCAGTGAAATGCAATTCAGAAAATGTAGGAACATGGAGAAAATGCAGAAAAATGCACACGACAATTAGTGAAGTAGCACTAGAAACAGACCACTGAACACATAAAACCCGGATACGAAATGCATACAAAACTGTTGTTCAGGCCCGAGAGTACCGGCACTGAAGTGTTCGGGGAGGCCTTTAGAGTAAAATACATGAACTGCTCTGTGACTGTTTTAGACTTTCAGGCTCGGGTGGGTGACCACACAATGTCCATAGGCAGGACGGCGCATATATATGTGCATTCACGTGTAAATGTGTGTTTGTATGAGTGTCAATAAAACCTCAAGGTTACAGAGGTGTGCTGGTTGCATAACTCTCTCATCATACAGTATCAGATTTAAATATCCAAGCAGCGCTGATAACAATCATGCGCGTGTTCATCTCCAACATAATTATTTTGGACATCCACTGGACATGTTGCATATAAATGAAATATTACAGTGCTCATTTGTATATCCTTTCATATATATATATATATATATATATATATATATACACACATGTATATATTCTTTGTATAATATTCTTGATACATCATATCATTTATAAAATAAAAGTGAAATGTGAGGAAAAAATTTTTTATATGTGACAAGTGCATCAGCTGGAAGCCATTCTATATCATTGTTATAATTTATTATTAGATTAATAGCAGTAATTCTTTAAAATTCTGTATTTACAAAACCCACAACAAAGCATGCCATTTAAAAGAAAATAATATATTACAATGCTTATAGTTTTCCTCAAAAAGTTCATTCTTTTCAGCAATTGTGCCATGTACATCATAGCCCCCTCCTGTACATTGAATGATACATTAACTTGTCATACAGTCAGTGAGAGTGATTTTTCATTTCACATCTGAACTAAAATGGGAGTTAGGGGGGAAACTACAAGGTAGTCTAAGTGTTTCACCAGGCTTCGTTTGGTTCAAGTCCACAGCACCCACACTGATTTACAGATCTCAGGCAGTAAGCAGACCTACAGGTCTGACAAGTAGAGGAAGTGGGTTTGTAAACTGGTGTGCTCTCCCGCGCTCTGGCTCTCTGGTGGAGTACGTCTGCTGACCCAGCAATTGGAGATGACCTATGATTTCATAATCCTATACCTATGTATTAGCATTGTTTTACGTTATCTGATCCACCGTAACACCTCACACTGGGCTAGCCCACACCAGAATAAGCATTCATCCTTATCAAATAGGAGAGGTAATGAAACATTATTCAAAATACTGTAAACGAAAGAATTACTGTTGCAAATTCAAACCATTTCTATTGCACCCAGAGCAAGAAGGGATGGCAGTTTGCTCAAGAGGTAGCAACAAGCCAATTTGTAGCATCACCACCACTGGCTAAAATAAACTGCATGCTATCAGACAACAAGTACCCATCACTTCATTCTAAAAGTGCCACCTTCCTTGTTTTCTTGCTGTGTAAGGCCAGTTTACATGTGTAATCCAAGCTATACCAAATATACATCAGCCACTTTTTTCATTCAACAGGGAGAAAGCTATTAAATGTCTACAGGATGCATTCAAAATGGCTACTCGAGTGCTTTCTTCAACATCTTTAAGACAAAACAAGATGCTAACACAACTGACAACCTCTTTAAATGGTAAACATGAGGATGTGCTGACACGAAGACAAGTAGCTCCAGGAAAATCGAAGAGATGGCCTCCCACCAAGGCCTGACAAAGCATTTTAAGGGTTTAAATGGCATGATGGCTGTACCTTTTGAAGATCTATTGAACGCCCTACCGGAGCCTCAGCTGCACATTGAGGGGCAGTTGAATCATATTGCTGGTGCAAATAAGCAAATCAAGGTTTATGAACCCAAGATTTGATTCGCGTGAAATTGTTTCTCCAAATTGTCATCCCAAATTCTCCTCAGGTCCAGGGCAGTGAAACACCCCTACGGGTGTGCGAATGTGCAGTTGCCACATTGTATATCCAAACGAAGGAACAGCTTTGATCGACCACCTTAAAATACGCACATGACGCATGGTGTGAGAATCGGTTAATCAGGAAGCAAGCTTTACGAGGGGTAAGTATAAATATACTTGTCATAGCCAGAAGTTAAATATGTTGCTATTGACCAATCATTTCCCAGCTACATCTATTTAATTTGATAACTAGTGGACAGTATCGAATGTATGGTCAAGCCACTGATGTGGTTTGAGTAGCAGTGTCAAGTGGACTATGATTATACATGCATGATTCCTGATCAAAACATGCCACCATGCAAGTCATTTCTATGCATTGAACAAGCACAATTAATTATTTATTTACCAGGAACTCGGTCTGAGTAAGTCCCTTTCAGCCCAAGTCAAAACCCTGATAAATCCCCCAACCCAATATCAATGTGAAAGCCCATGTATAAAATGTCTTTTTTCTGTAAGTATAACAAAGAGATGATGACGAGATGAATGACATGGGCTGAGCTTTTTTCCCTACTTTTTGTGGGTCAAATAAGGTGAGATATTCATCACAACAACTGAAAACCTTTGCATAATGTTTCTGTTTTGTTTTTGTTCTTTTTTTTTAAACCGCGGACACTCCACATGATTGAGTTAACGTCGTTATTACTGGTTCTCCTATGGTTGAAATACAACGTCCCAGAATCCTCCTGGGATGAGCGGGAGGTTTCCGTGGGATTTCGGCAGTGTAGTGTTTGAAAGGGATGTCCATAGCAGAGGAATCCTTCTTATGAGCTTGCTTTGTACTGCTTTGTCCTTTGGCAGGTGGTCCCTATCAAAGATGTCTGCCATAGGTCATTATTTTGTTTCTCCTTGCAAGTGCCTTTCAGCTGCAGTTGGAACAGTAAAGTCTTGGTCACGGAGCACAAATGTTAAGACAGTAAGCTCATAGGTTGGTTCATCATTAAATCTGTAAAAACCAAGCTGCTTTCCCGGTGCATTTGTTGTCTGTAAACAACCTTGTTCCCCAAAGATTTCTGTGTTTTTTGTTGCAAATGATTTTCTATACATTTGTTGGAATAGATAGTTTCAGTCTCGACTCAACCGTTCAGTCTCCGTCATTCCTAACACTTGGATTCCTTGACCTCTTTTTGGTTTTTGCCCTTTTTGCCCTTGCTGTCACTCTCCTCCAGGTTCTCCTTCTCGGGTTTGGTCACGCTGTCGTAGGACGGCAGCGAGGCAGTAGAAGGCGTGCCCTCCTTCTTGTCCTGATTGGTCCCGCCATTCTCCAGCCTGCTGCTGCTGAGCAAGCGCTTGCAGATGAAGCCTCTCCGAATAAGATAAGCACGGTAAGAACGTTGGATGACCGAGGCAGACATGTGCTCCTGCTTTCGGCGCAGAGTGGTGGTGATGGGCTCAAAAGACACTTTGGAAGGATTGGCATTTGCATAATGTTTCTGTTTTGTTTTTGTTCTTTTTTTTTAAACCGCGGACACTCCACATGATTGAGTTAACGTCGTTATTACTGGTTCTCCTATGGTTGAAATACAACGTCCCAGAATCCTCCTGGGATGAGCGGGAGGTTTCCGTGGGATTTCGGCAGTGTAGTGTTTGAAAGGGATGTCCATAGCAGAGGAATCCTTCTTATGAGCTTGCTTTGTACTGCTTTGTCCTTTGGCAGGTGGTCCCTATCAAAGATGTCTGCCATAGGTCATTATTTTGTTTCTCCTTGCAAGTGCCTTTCAGCTGCAGTTGGAACAGTAAAGTCTTGGTCACGGAGCACAAATGTTAAGACAGTAAGCTCATAGGTTGGTTCATCATTAAATCTGTAAAAACCAAGCTGCTTTCCCGGTGCATTTGTTGTCTGTAAACAACCTTGTTCCCCAAAGATTTCTGTGTTTTTTGTTGCAAATGATTTTCTATACATTTGTTGGAATAGATAGTTTCAGTCTCGACTCAACCGTTCAGTCTCCGTCATTCCTAACACTTGGATTCCTTGACCTCTTTTTGGTTTTTGCCCTTTTTGCCCTTGCTGTCACTCTCCTCCAGGTTCTCCTTCTCGGGTTTGGTCACGCTGTCGTAGGACGGCAGCGAGGCAGTAGAAGGCGTGCCCTCCTTCTTGTCCTGATTGGTCCCGCCATTCTCCAGCTTGCTGCTGCTTAGCAAGCGCTTTGTGAGGAAGCCTCTCCGAATTAGATAAGCACGGTAAGAACGCTGGATGACCGAGGCAGACATGTGCTCCTGCTTTCGGCGCAGAGTGGTGGTGATGGGCTCAAAAGACACTTTGGAAGGATTGGCAGCAATGAATCGTTCCTCCATCTGTTGCCGCATCATGTCCAGGTCGCCGCTATCACCCAACACACGTTTGGTGAAGGCAAACAGGATATCTAGGCAGTGAATACGGTCGCCGCTCACCATGGGCAGGTCCATGGCGATCAGCTCTATAGTGTTGGGCTT
The DNA here is from genome assembly GCF_001515625.1 of Sinocyclocheilus rhinocerous. Classification (NCBI taxonomy): domain Eukaryota; kingdom Metazoa; phylum Chordata; class Actinopteri; order Cypriniformes; family Cyprinidae; genus Sinocyclocheilus; species Sinocyclocheilus rhinocerous. Next base: position 417,429 of record NW_015634251.1, read on the forward strand.
GGGAACGCGCAGCGGGTGCTCCAGAGTGTCCGCGAAGTCACCCAGCTTGGCAAAGGTGATGAACTGGGAAGCAGTGGGGTCAAACTTTTCCCAGATTTCGTAGAAGGACTCAAAGTCATCCTCGCAAAGTGGATCAGCGCTTTCCTCCGTGGCGACGCTGAAGTTCTCCAGAATGATGGCGATGTACATGTTAACCACGATAAGGAACGAGACAATGATGTACATGACGAAGAAGAAGATGCCCACTGAAGGGTTTCCGCAGTCACCTTTCATCGGGGTACCTGGATTCTCCTTATTCGGGTCACAATCCGGTGGGTAGTTGAGAATGGGAGCAAGAAGGCCATCCCACCCCGCTGAGGTGGTTATCATGAACAGGCAGATCATGCTATTCCCAAATGTTTCAAAATTATACAAGTCATCTATGCCAGACTCCCGCTTTACGTAGGCAAAGTTTGACATGCCAAAGATAGAAAAGATGAACATGACCAAGAACAGCAGAAGGCCGATATTGAACAGGGCCGGCAGTGACATCATCAGGGCAAACAGTAAAGTCCGAATGCCCTTTGCTCCTTTGATCAGACGCAAGATACGTCCGATTCGAGCCAGACGGATAACCCTGAACAAAGTTGGTGACACAAAGTACTTCTCGATCAGGTCAGCCAGAAACATACCTGTGGTTTGGGGGATAGAAAGCAAGGAGAAGAAGAGGACAAATGAGCCAAACATACGCCACTGTATTTCAAAACCTAAATGAAGTTAGTGAAACATGGTTCACTTACCCACGATAGAGAGAATGACCACAACACAGTCAAAGATGTTCCAGCCATTGGTGAAGTAATAATGACGCAGTGAAAAGAGCTTCAGGACAAACTCAGAGGTGAAGGCCACGATGAAGATGAAGTTAACCCAATACAGAATGTTTTCAGTCTCCGGTGACTGATCATCTGTCTCAATCATCATGGTGACCATGTTCAAACAGATGAGGATCATGATGGAGATATCAAAGACCTGCTGTGTCACAAAGTCAAACACCATGCCCTGGAGCTTGTTCTAAATAAGAGGAGAAATTAGCATAGATTTGAGATTAGGACTCTATTCAAGTCAATTCAATGAGCGAAATATCACACTTTTCATCAGTGTTGTACCTGGGGTCTGGGTATGGGTTTCTGAGGTTTCTTTGAGCCAAGCTTCTTCATAGCATTGTAGTACTTCTTTTGTTCCTCTGTCATGAAGATATCCTGACCTCCAAAGTATAGTCATAAACAATATTTGGTTAAAATCTGCTCCGCTAAAGTCCAAATATGCTGTGAAAATCACTCGTTTAAATGTAAAAAAAAAAAAAATCATTTAAAGTGAAGAAAAAAAAGTGGAGACTTATTTTTTTCTTCTGCTGGTTGAAGTTATCAATGATGACACCAATGAAGAGGTTGAGTGTGAAGAAAGAGCCAAATATAATGAAGATAACAAAGTAGATATACATGTAGATGTTGTCCTCATACTTTGGTTGGTCTCCCACCTGAGGAGAGAAAGATAGTTTAAATAGGTACTTTGACTCAGGTGGCAAGTAAGATTGCACAAACATCTCACCTTTCGTGAATCAATTGCTGCATACATGATGTCCATCCATCCTTTAAAGGTTGCCTAAGCAGCATAAAGGGAAAGTTAATATCAGTGTTTAACATATTTCTTCAGCCAAAAAACCATCTTACTAGAAACTAAAAGCAGGCAGGTAGTCTTACCACTTGCAGTAGAGCCAAGTAACCAGCACCCACATTGTCAAAGTTGATTTTGACGTTTCTCCAGCGCACCTCAGTGAAGTTCTGATCTATCAATGCTTGGCACTCTGATTTGTTGTTGACTACATCAATTTCGAACATTGCCTTTTCAGTCGCATTGTAGCAGTAGTAGTACTTTCCCGCAAACAGGTTGACACCCATGATACTGAAAATCAGCCAAAAGATGAGGCAAACCAGCAAGACATTCATAATGGAAGGGATGGCACCCACCAAGGCGTTGACTACCACCTAGACCAGAGTAGGACAGACAAGGCGGTACAATGTAAGAGACCCGAAATGGCCCAGCAAATCCTCAAACAGAAACACATTTAAACACTCTCACATTTGTGGCTGCATATTTGCATGGCATAAGAAAAAGAATGACACTATGAACATTGCTCAGTGTCCAATATTAACAAATTATAAACTATCTTTGATTCATGTTTCAGTCACATGGCCATCCAAGAAAATTGCTTCAAAGCTTATTGTCTACACTGTCTTTATTTTGTTTCAGCCATAGGTGGAGTGTGTGTAAGGCTTAGCCTTCCCCTGCCCTGGGGACTTGGGGCAAAAATGGCTCTAAATTGGACAAAAATGCCCCTGTACAAACAAATTAAATATATTACGTCTGTAAAGTGAAAATGAATAGAGTGTCGATTTTGGCATTAAATTAAGATCTGATCATATTGTACCGTATTTCATGTTAGGCGTTTTTAAAGTGTTGCGCATTTTAACCAATCACACAATTCTGTTGAGCTTAGGAATGCAATGGCCAATCAGAGGCGTTCAGTTGAGTCATCGCTGAAACTCATCAGTTTTGTTGAGTGCGTGCGCGTTATTTAACGTGTAATCACGTTAAATACAAATTCAGTCCCATTAAACATGTTTTATTAGCCTACATGACACCCATGTCTGGTTCTTGCCTAAAAAGACGGGTTTATGATGTTTAATACATTTGGCTGCTTTTAGCCTTACCCTGGAGTTGGTTCACCCTCCGCCTGTGGTTTCAGCTCTATGTTGAAAATGTTTCCAAGGTTCCTGCTTTAATTCTACATTTGACTTTTTTGTTGTTTTCCTATAGACGGCAGTTTCAGATCAGGGATCTGAGCTAATACTAAAAGTCTTAAATTTGGCTGCAAGAAGATTTTCATTGTAATGACGATGTGTTCAGCCTTGTTATACCAAAAGATTGAATTTCTCCCAATTCATTCCAAAGGTTTTTTTTTTTCCAAAAAAAAGTATGAATGATGCTCGTCTTCAGTCTAATGTAATGCAAGATGATGACATCAGTGAACTTTCTGACAAAACTAGCAACCAAAAAATATTAATTTGCACCCCTGCACATAGTCTCTTTTGGTTGTTCAAGAACTGTCTTATACCTAAAACAGCAGTTCTTATATGACGACTTAGTGTTGGGGAAAGTTACTTTTAAAAGAAATGCATTACAATATTGCGTTAAAGCTACCAATTGCATTGTTTTCTATGGAAAGTAAGTCATTATGTTACTTTTGCATTACTTTTTGTCACCTGGGCTGGGCTGGGCTTGCTTATTTATTTTTTAATAACAATAAACCCAAAAGTAATCTTGTTTTGCAACTGTAAAGAACTGTAATTAAAAATTAGACAAATTTTGTAATCATTATGTAAAATTAGCTACAGGACCCACATACAACCCCCCCCCCAAAAAATGGGCACTTTAAGTGTGATTAGTTGAGATTATTTCATGAATATCAATTCATAAGCAAATGATTAAGTCTCTTTAAGGTCATTAATATTCATGAGTGAAGCAATTAACTTAGTGGGATTTGTAAATTGATTGGTTATTTCTTTGCATAAAATCATTAGTATAGCACTGGTGGATTTTAGCATATACGTACATGTGTGGTTTGGGAAATCTTTTTTTTTACTGGCCATGCTGTCAGCACAAATAGTTTTTTTTGTTTTCCTTGGGTGGCCTATGACTTTTACAAAGTAAATACTATTACTTGTCTATACTAGTTTTAAAGCCAATAAATCCTTTGAATCCCAAAAATTAGAGTCCTAAATAGGTGGTTCCTTATTCTGGCCCTGGATTATCCCAGCACTTCACAATGTGGAAAGATGCATCCAAAATTACACACTGCATTCGATGAAGAACCTACAGAACGTACTTTATTATCAGTATGTTAGTTTATATTAAGTATGTAAGCGTGTAGTATGAATACAATACATACAATGTTGGCCACCATGTTGGCACTGTTACGGGACCTATGAGTTGTAGAGGAGTGCGCATCAGATGCGCATCAAAATATATATATTCAGATGCATCAGAATATATATATTTTTTTTTTAGCCTAGTGTTTTATGAATACTGCGTATTGAGAAAAGTCCTAAAGTCCTACTCATCAAATGCACAGTGCTGAGGTCTTCCAGGACTACAGCCCTAAATAGTAGCTCTCTGACTAAGCAGTATATTTATAAAAATGAATGCAACACCTTCCATACAAATATGCCACAGACTCACACAACTTCTACATCCCCTTGAATCCTTAATCCATGGCAAGCTTGAGTAACTTAAAACCTTTTACACATCATCCCATCCTCCCCACAACCCATTTGCCTCCATATCCCTCCCCTCCCCCACCATCCCAGTCAGGACATTGTCCATCAGTGATTAGCGATGAGCAGAGCGTGCCAGGAGACGCTCACTAACTGTGTTAGGCAGCCGAGCCGCAGCTCTCAGGCAGGCAGCTGAGCATGCAGATCTCTCACATACTGAAAAGTGGAGCCATATTCCCCCCTTGAACACACAGAGAGGCACAGAGGATGGCAGGATTCTCTCAGCAAGTGCAAGGGACCAGGCTGACTTTAGCAGATGTTTTTGAGTGCTGATTTGTTTTACATTTTCAAAATGAGAAATACAGAAATACACAGGATGATAGACTACGTAAAATTTGGAGTGCTGAAGATTGAAAGACCCCCAGGAAAAAGCACTTGTCAAGAGAATTACTGTCCATCTTTCAATAGAGACTACATGTTCAAATGTCACATAGACATAAAATATATTTGTGAGAATCAACACAGATATCAAAGTGAGGGAAAATGGCTTTCAAAAGTGCATAATGTGCATTTCCAATTGAACAGGACATGCGTGTTACATGACATCTTTGTGCAATCTCAAGAACTGTTAAAATCAATAAATAAATGGACAGGAGAGGCAGCAGTGTGGAGAGATTTCTGCCATTTCAAAGCTGGCTGGGGTTCGATTAATGATTTGGGGTACAGAAAAACTAGGACAATAATTGAATAAGGTAACTCAAATTTGAGATAATCAAGACAACACATCAGATGAGAATTAATTCCTATACTTAGTGTGTTTGTATTTGGCCAGAGAATCGGCTATCAAAAATCGCAAACATACCACAGTCTAAGCTGGTTTTATCTCTCCACTGTTGCATCTTCTTATCAAGTCATTTATTCATTTTTAACTCTAATTTCAAACAAAACAGCATATCAGTTGATGAACATTGAAATCGATTATTCACTAGGGTAAGAACTCATCGTTCTCTCTGTACTTATTTTACTTATATATGCTTCTACAGGTTACATAAAATTTACTTCACACCCTCATGAATCCAATTATAGGTACACAAACAGAACAAATCTAGGAAAACACCATTACAATTCACCCAAAAATGACAGTTTAATCTACGCACAATACTTAAAGTATTAAGAGATAGAAGAAAGACAGAAGACAACAAAATAATTACTAAATCCTATAAAATAAACTGTCATAAAATAGTACAACAGGGCTCCAGAATAAAATAAAAATGACTAGCAAGCCACTGGCTTTTAAAATTAAACATTTAGGTGCCAAATGACTTTGACTATGATCTATAAATGACAACAACAAAAAAAAAATGTAAATGGTAAAATAATATTTTTTAAAATTCATATAAGTAACATATCCTGGCTCATTTACAATTGGATCTAAAAATTATGTTATTCACCAAGGGAACTCATTGCCTGAACATTTCACTGACTGAGCGAGTCTTATTTAAACAACTAACTCACAAGCACATTCATTTCTTGAAACATTTACTCAAAGCGAGACAGACATCATGGCTGCCACTATGTTCTTTACCCATGCCAACAAGATTATAACAAACTGTATATGGACACCAAGTTGCCCTGACTATCGCCAGTGGTCGTGCTTTTTTTAAATCACATTTGCAACCATTTTAGTTGAAATCTGGAGCCCTGTTAGCAGATGTATACATAAGGGAAAACATAACATCAAATATAGCTTTAAATCGATAACTGAGAAACCTTATCTGTCATTTTTGGGTCCAGGCATACCTTTAGTCATAACAGTAGTGTGAGATCAGATCTCTTTACTCTGTTTGGAGGTAAAACTAACACAAACCTCTCACTTCCATGGTCTTGCACATTTCCTAAGCTTCTGTGTTGACTGCTTGTAAACCACTGACTAGTAACTATTATAAATGTCCTAACTAATCAAATCTAAAAGACGTCATCCACATTGCTAAAGGCTTCAACTGGAAACCAGATGGAAAATACAGAGAGATACAGAAGCTTAGCAAATTTCTCCCTCTCACACCCAGGGTTTCTCTTTTTACAGTTCCATGTGCAGATCCTAGACAAGCAAAGAGGGGTGAGGTGAGCCTCCAGCGGCTTGGTTCCTCGACGCTGCTCTGGGTTGGGCAGCGCGGGGCCAAATGGGCTGAAGTGAACAGTGTGAAATGGAGGGAGGGAGGCAGGGAGGACGCTGCACGGTGCTGCAGATGAGGGGCGGGGAGGAGGTGAGGGGGTTGAGAGGATACAAAAGCTCAGGGCAACCAGTCCACAGGTAAGAGAAGAAAGACTGAAAGTGACAACAACCAGGTGCAACTGTTCACAACCAAAGGGGTAATGTACCTATCTTTGTCAAATTTATTAGGATGGCGACTATGGATGACCTGCATGTGTTCAAACATTCAGCAATGACAGATGTTTGTTGTTTATAGTGAAACTGTCACACATATTTTTGCTCTTTGACTAAAGGAAAATAGCCCATTTCTTTTACCTTGACCAATTGACTCTTTGCTAAGCCTTAAAACGTCACTGACCAATTATACCTTAGCAATTCTTGCTATATCAAGCTTTGGCACTTTTGTAATTAAAGTCAATGGTGGATAGTTTTAAATGGAATTTTAAAGAGTTTATACTACTGTTCATAAGTTTGGGGTCGGTAAGATTTTGTAATTTTTTTGAGAGAAGTCACTTTTTCGCACCAAGGCTGCATTTATTTTGACAAAATAAAGCAAAAACAGTAATATTGTGAAATATTATTACAATTTCAAAATCTGAATTTTCAGCAACCATTACTCCAGTCTTCAGTGTCACATGCTGATTTGGGGCTTAAGATACGTTTCTTATTATTAGCAATGCTAAAAACAGTTGCACTCTTATTAGCTGAAAAGCATTTATTTGAAATTGAGTTTTTAGTAACATTATAAATGTCTTAACTGTCACTGGTGATTAATTTGTTGCATCCTCAATGAATAAAAATATAAATTAAAATTAAATCAAAATATTAAAAAAAAAATCTAACTGAACCTACAGTTTAGTGTATCCACCTTATTTTTCAACGCAGAAGTCATTTTCTGTGAATGAGCGAGACATCTGGTTCATTAGCTGCTGTAGGGAAATAACGAGAAGAAAAACAAAGTGCAGTAAATGCTAAAACTGTTTTCACTACACACCAGTGTGTTCATAATTAAGATATTACATTAAAATAATATGGTAAGACACCAGTTTGCTATATCAAGCAGCAAAACGAGCTGTTTTGTACAGCTAAAATAGCTGGAAGCGGATGACACCGGAAGCCAGACACATACAATTTACAAATGGCCACATCCACACACTGGAAAAATAAGGTGGATACAAAATGGTCAAATATTTTTGCTAGAGGACATACATGCAGTATTTCCCAATCTTTTATGATCATTATAAGATGTGATATTCCCAAAAATACATGTTTAACTTAAATATGGACAATCTGAATTTTAATTCATTTACATATTAATTCATAGTACTAGAAATCACAGTATTTGATGTATATCCTTGATTCAACGTCTCAATCTCAGTATTGCATAATTTAATTTCCTTAGAAAGATGGCAGATAAAAGATACTTTTTACATTTTAACAACACTCACGGAGAGCGAGTAACAGTAACCAAGGGGGGTGGAGCTTAGGAAAGGGTCAATTATATTAAATGTGCTCTGAGTCATCAAGAGAATATCTAGTGTGCTGTAGTACTGGTGAAGTGGGGGCCTCAGTGGTAAAGTGTTCTGTGCTGCTGGTTGTTCTCTGAGAGACAGGGTCAGTGTAACAGAGGAGAAATGGAAGGAAGGGGGCTCTCCATCAAAAGCAGAAGTTCAGAGTCAGGCCAAATGAACAGCCAATTGCAGATCAAATGCTGTGTGAAATGAGAAGGGATTTGAATGGTGTTGCGTTTGGTTTTGTAAATAATTGTTCATGCTATTTTTGTCCTCCAGGGCCAATTGGAAATATTATTTGTAATGAGGCAGCTTTGATACATCTGACAATGACTTAACTAGGAGTCAATCATACACCCGATTTCAGTTAAATCAGGGAAGCTTTTCACATCCTATTTTTCAAGTTATCTCAGCTGCATCATGACTGGATCATTAATGTGGAACAGAACAGGTGTGCATGAAAAGGTGAGTCCTTTTCATTGGCGGCTGTCTTTAAAATAAATCCCCCGGTATGGTTTTGGTGGTCCTTGTCGTTTTTTTTTCTTTTTTTTTTTTTCTCGATCAGTTCTAGCATGCTGTAACTGCTGAATGGGCATGCAGAGAGATCAGCTCTATAGCTTTGTATCTTACCCTCATCCCTTCAAAACGTGACAATGCTCTGAGGGGTCTCAGGGCCCTTAGTGTCCTGAGAGATTTAATGGGCCCTAGTTCGGAGTAGCCCAGCGCATTAGCTATAAGGCTGACTATAGACACCTACACAGAAACAGAGAAGCAAAAAAGGATCCATACTGTTAGACGGGAGAAAGCTCTTGAGGGAAGAGATGGCCTCTAGAGCTGCTGGAACGTTGGTTTACACACATACACAACAGTTCGGATGGGTATATACATATATAACACTGCATTTATACATGTATATATCCCCAAGGAGAGAGAGAGAGAGAGAAAGACTCATATTTAGTATCGGTTACAGGTACAGATAGGGGTTTAGAGGCAGAGGATAAACCCAGGATTTTGCGCTCTGTTAGTTTTGGGAGGTCACCAACCCTTGTGAGCTTCCTTACACCTGTGGAGAAACTTGTGGTTGAAAGAAAGAGACAGAGAGAAAGAGAAGCATAAGACTCGAACAAAAAAAGACAGAGAAGCGCACAACGCATGGCTGATGAAGTACGTTAGGGGACCTTGGGGACATGGGGGTTGAGAAGATAGAGGTGACCCCTGCAGATGCATCAAAAAAACAACCCGACATACTGCAAGAACCTTACCCTTGCCCTTCTAACATTGTCTCTCCATGTCGCTCTTGGCTGAGGCATTAAATCCCATTTAATTTAAGACAGACAAACTAATGGAACCTGTGAGAAAGAATACAGGTAAACATGTACATGTATGCCAAATTGCAAATTACATTGATTTTACAGTTTAAAGAGCATCACATTGACACAGTAACGTGACAGCGAAAGGGGAGATCAGGGGGGCGCAGATAGTAAATGGACATTAGACAGCACCCAAAGGACAAAAATCACTCTGCGGGAACCCAAGCCCTGGTTACTCAAAATGCCATCCACTGTGGAAAAGTAAACGCCCTCCATGCTAGCTTGAAGGATAAAGCGAACATGAAAGTAAAGGGCAGAAAGGTCATATCGGTCAAAATGGCTCTCTAGAGAACCGTATTGATTATATCGCATGTATGTCGATGCAAAGGATTGGTGCAAACAAGAACATCAAAAAAAGGCTTGTAACTGTTCAGGAACAAAAACACCAATAGGCAGTGGCATTGGGACACCAGGCTTGAGCACCCCTATGAAAAGGTATACAAACAGACCTGCACACCTCCAACCAACCACTGACGAAGACTTGGTAAAAACAGCAAAAGTCCACAACACCGAAAGCTAACCAACTCACAGAGGGGGTTCTATTAAAGGTGAAAGCTTTATTCTGAATGGCTATCATATTCCTTTACTGAAGAAACCATGCTAGCTGACATTTTAGAAACCAAAAGGCAAGAATTATTGGCGGTTTTCAATAGGTATGACCCACAAGGGCACCAGTATGCATCAATAATCTCTGCACAGAAATGTCCACTGTTAAATTCCCCTGATATTTTTTTTATTGATTTGGTGGCATCAATTAAAATGGACTACATTTTTTTGTTTCACATATTTAAAAATAATAATTAAAAAAAAACTATCAAAATAGACAGAATATAACTCCACAAAATTAGTACTTTTTAGAAGCTACTGTGTAATAAAGCTTTCTCCTTCATCTACAGATCATGTGATCTTTGGGGGTAATTGTCACCTTTAGCCTCAGTCGGAACCCACAAGCGCCCCTTTATGGAGGGCCCCGGGGCCCCCTGAGCCGGCTGAGATGGCCCCTCAGTGTAAACTTTCTTCATCTGCCAGCACGCTCGCTCTGTAAGGCAAGGTCAATGAGATGTGTGGCTGTGACCAAATGAAGACAGGAAAATAAAAATAAAAAATGCCAACTAAAATTGAATAGATTCAAAACAATCAAAAATGGCTGATGTTTGTCACTCAAACCATTTTGGTTATTAAATGAATTATAAGAAAATAAAGCATATTAAAATAATATTTTATATATTATTAAATAATTTCTTTTGGAATGGATCATAACTCATACACTCCCTTAATATAAAAAAAAAAAAGAAATATGAGCATAGTCAAATAATAGTCTGTATGGCTGATGGCACAGATATATAGCATGACAGACTATAGGAAATAATGGAACATATACAGTATATAAACATACATGAACCCACAAACACATGCTAGATATGATGCCGGCTCCTTGTGAAAGCCCTCTGAGCATCACACCCATAAAAGCAAAAGCAAATAACAGTGGAGGAACAAAGCATAGACTAGTCAGGAGGACAACTCACCGTCTGCTGCACGTCCTCAACATCAACACATCTCAGCACTACCTTACGGAAGGGAAGAGTGGGGAGGGAGGAATGAACTTTTGATCCATCTTGGGATATGGAGTTCTTCCCAACTAGCACAAGTGTTAGTCCAGCACCCCGGGAATAGTCAAGAAGGACTATAGCTCCCATCAGCCTCGATTAGGGCTGAGGAGTAGGGGTTGATGGACAGAGGGTGGGTATGGACTGTAGTCAGAGCAAACTCACAAATTTGGTTTATTTTTAGCTGTGGGATGACTCCTTAGTCAGTTGCTGGTCAGACTAAGTGTTATGCTGCATTCCATTCAAAGTCAGATGTGGAATATTCCTACATGATATCTTAAAATCCTTAAACAAAAACCATTCCCAGACACTGAGACGATGTATAAATAAGATGTTTGAAACATTCATTTAGGCATTTGGTAGATGCTTTTATCGAAATCAACTTAGTTAATGCATTCCATGTGAATCAAACCCATGACTTTAGCATTGCTCGTCATGTTGCACCATTTGAATCACAGCAACTCTATAGATTTAACCAAATTGTGGAGGATAAACGATGCATGTAAAAAATATCAGATACCGAAACAGTACCATGTTTCGTACTATCTGAAAACAACTTCTACCCTCATGTAATACCTCTGACTTATTTATGCATTTGATTTGCTAAAAATTAAAAATGTAAAGTATCATAAATGAACATCCATGTGAACATCTCCCTATACACAACTATACAAACGTTTGGGGTGGTTTTTCAATGTTTTCAAAAGAAGTGTCTAATTTGTTAAAGTGATGGCAAAGATGACTTTTCAACAGCCATTGCTCCAGTCCTCAGAAATCTTTCTAATATGCTGATTTGGTGATCAAGAAACATGTCTCAGTATTATTACAGTTGAAAACAGTTGTGCTACTTAATATTTTTATGGAAATCATGATACATATTTTTTCAGGATTCTTTGATGAACACAGAATTTATTTGAAATGGTAATCTTTTGTAACATCACAAATGTCTTTACCGACACTTCTGATCAATTTAATGTGCCTTTGTTGAAAAACAGTATTCATTTATTTAAAAACAATAATAATAAAAAATAAACTTCCCAAACTTTTAAAAGGTGTTTGCAAGATGTCATACACCAGCATCTCAAGCAAGTTTCTGCATGGATTCTGAGCTGGAAGCCTGGTAGTGATGTCAGGTCTCGGGTCTGATCACCTGTTCTTTGCGGTCTCTGTCTCTGTGTTTGGGTGTTGTGTTGTGTGCGTGGCTTGTTTTGACAGCTCGCCACGTGCGCATTGTCAGCGTGATTGTTTCCCCGCCCTCCTTGTTTCTCTGCTCGCTAGATTCTTGTTTCACACCAGGTTCTTGTTATCTCATTAGCTTCCCCTTATAGCTCCTCGTGTTTCTCTGTCTTTTGTCAGACTGTTGTGATTATTCCCTTGCTCTGACTGTCATAGTTTGTATTGCTCACCAGTCCTGTCTTGTCCCGTTCAGGCTCCAGTGCTCGTAGCTGCCTGTATCATTTCCTGCACCTCTCTGTGCGTTCAGAAACCCGTGGGCCCCCTTCAGCATCCGCCTACCCTGGGACTCTGCGGCCTCGTTATTGGGTTGCTCAGCCTCTCGCTCGGATTAGCGAGCTGCCTGCTGGCTTCGTCTCCACTGCCGCAGTTGCGGCTTATTCCAGCCGCTGCTATCCATCCATCTGTGTGGTAGGGGATACTACGTCCACACGAACTGTCCGCGGAGGCGCTCATTGCCCGTTGTGAATATTCTCTGTTCAATAAAGCCTCTGTTGTACCCGCATCTGAATCCAGCCTATTTCCTGACAGAACAGTCTGACCACGATGGATTCAGCGGGTTCGGATCCGCTTCGTTCTGCTCTCTTGTGCAACAGGGAGTTTTGCTGGGTCAGCACGCCACCCAGCTCAACACCACAGCGCAAGTTGGGCGCGCTAAATGCCCGAGTCGCTGAGCTCCTCACGCGCGTCGATGATCTTCAGCGGGAGGCGGCTAACCGGGGTCCCGTCCTCCGCGCTGGTATTCCTCTGGACCCCGAACCTCATGCCAACAATCCACCAGTTTACGATGGCGATCCTAATGCCTGCCAAGCCTTACTCTCCAAGTGTTCGCTGGTGTTTTCATTGCAGCCTCGACGTTATGCCACAGAGGAGGCTAAGGTTGCATACGTCCTCACTCTCCTCTCGGGTCGCGCCCGCGAATGGGGAATTGCCGTATGGAGATCGCGGGCTCCCTGCTGTGCTACTTTTGCGGATTTTCGCCAGGAGATGGCGAAGCTGTTCGACCGGTCAGCCCAGGGAGATGAGGCGGCGGCTCAGCTGTCTCGGCTGTCTCAGAGGAGATGCTCAGTCACCGACTATGCCATACAGTTTCAGACTCTAGCGGCGGCTTGCGGCTGGAATGAGGGCACGCTGATTTCTCGAGGGACTGGATGATGTCATCGCTGACGAATTAGCGACTGTGGATCTTCCTCGAGATCTGGACAATTTGATTAATCTCGCGCTCCGTGTGGAGGGCCGTCTCAACCGCCGCCGGCAACGCCGTCAATCCACTACTCCGTGGCGCCACCTGGAGTCCGCGTCATTCGCCCCTAAGGCCCCGATAATTTTAGGACATCCTTGGTTGCTGAAACACAACCCCCATTTTGATTGGGTCAATAATTCTATTTTAGCCTGGAGTCAGTCTTGTCATGTGTCATGTTTAGGTGCTGCTTTTCCTGCTGTCTCTGTGTCTTGTGTTTCGCAGGTGGATCCCGCTGACTTCGTAACTCCCTTCCAGTGGCGGCGTCAGGTATGTCTCCTTTTGAGTGCTCTGTGGGTTATAAACCTCCTCTGTTTCCATCACAGGAACCCAATGCTGCGGTTCCGTCCGCCCTGGCTTTCGTTCAGCGCTGCCGCCGCACCTGGGAGAAAGTCAGGAGGGTTTTGGTCCGAACCTCAGGACGAACCAAGGCAGCAGCCGATCGTCGCCGGTCCTCTCCTCCAACCTATGTGTGCGGTCAACGGGTATGGCTTTCTACCAACCAGTCCTGTCTTGTCCCGTTCAGGCTCCAGTGCTCGTAGCTGCCTGTATCATTTCCTGCACCTCTCTGTGCGTTCAGAAACCCGTGGGCCCCCTTCGGCATCCGCCTACCCTGGGACTCTGCGGCCTCGTTATTGGGTTGCTCAGCCTCTCGCTCGGATTAGCGAGCTGCCTGCCGGCTTCGTCTCCACTGCCGCAGTTGCGGCTTATTCCAGCCGCTGCTATCCACCCATCTGTGTGGTAGGGGATACCACGTCCACACGAACTGTCCGCAGAGGCGCTCATTGCCCGTTGTGAATATTCTCTGTTCAATAAAGCCTCTGTTGTACCCGCATCTGAATCCAGCCTATTCCCTGACAAGTGAAGTCAAGTGAAGTTCTTTTGAACTTTTGCAGGCAGGAAATTCAAAGTTTCAGAGTTGGAATGGAATGGAATACAGCACCAGCTATGAACGAGGGATCAGGCTTTGTGTATAAATAAATAAATTTGATATAATTAATTGTCAATGTGTAAAAATTATCTTTGTGTGTTAAACAATATATTTCAGAATAAAACTTTTGGGAGCGTTTATATGCTTTTGGATAAATTTCAGGTGGATAAAACTGTTGGTAAAAGGAGGTTAACTTCTGATAACATTTAAGGAAATATATGACGTGAAAGAGCATCAAATAGACTGTGTATGCATCTAATAATGTCCCACAGCACCTCATTAAACAGCATTAGGTGTATGAGCTCTGCTAAAAGGTGGTTAGTTCAGGAACAAGGTCAGAACACACACACAATCAGATTGTATCTTGACATGGTCACTGCAATTGTAACATGTCCTCCACATATCATGAGAAAAGCACATTCACATCACATTCCTCTGAATCCCTTAGTTTGGAGTCCAAGTGTGAGCATTTTAGTCACATAAACAGCTTAACATATTTTCATCAAATACTTTGAATCATAATTTAAAACTACATTAGCGTCACTCATTTGTTGTGTAAAATACTCTTTGTTTATGGAACAACTGATTGCAATCATAACTTGTAATGGACTCTAAAATGCATTTTACACTTGGTGAGTCTCCCACAATAAGGGCAGGGCAGAAAATGAAACCAGTCAGAGGCCACACATATCTTATTGTTCACACAGTATAGACATCATACACATGTACAAGATTTAGAAACAAGGTTCATTTAGAATGAGATATGCTTGAATATCTTAGATCAATAATCATTGTTATTGATAGACAGATTCTGGCTAGTAATTTCCATTTCAACACTTAAACCATATAATGACGGATATGGCCTCTGTCCTTTTACTAAAGGAAATTGCATACAAAGGGGGAAGACACAAAAGTACAATTATTTGCACAATATTGGTGATTTTCAAAGCCAGTTTATCATTCTTGATAGCAGATATTCAAGCATCTCAGGGTCACGTAGAAATCTAGCATTTTTGCAAAGCTATGCATGGGTGATAGATCTTAAAGAGATTATGCAATCTTATGAAATAACACGATTTAGACACAAATAATATATATTACATACGCATTTACAGGTGCATCTCAATAAATTAGAATGTCGTGGAAAAGTTCATTTATTTCAGTAATTCAACTCAAATTATGAAACTCGTGTATTAAATAAATTCAATGCACACAGACTGAAGTAGTTTAAGTCTTTGGTTCTTTTAATTGTGATGCTTTTCCACAACATTCTAATTTATTGAGATGCACCTGTATATTCAAGATAAGCACAACGTTTTTCCTTCAAGCTTCACCCCTGCATACCAACACACAGCTTTACTCTTCATATAAAAGATCACATTTGACTCTTCTTTGCCCAAAACATTAACATCTTGTTGAAAGGGGAACCATTCTGTTGTTGGCCTTGACTATCGCATAAAACATCTGCATAGATACAGGACGGCGAGCAGATATTAGTCTTTTCATCTCCTCTGCTACACCATTTTCCTTTTTAACTGACAGCTCAAAGAAACTGCTCCACCGGTTTTCAGCTATTTTTAAGTCATCTTTAAAACTTACCTTGCTGTGACTGGCAACCAGTATTGTCAGGTCTATGAACATGCAGAGTTTATACTGTCTCTGTTGTCTGAAATGCCAAAGAATTTATTTTATCAGTTTAAACAAAGCTTCTAAAGTCCCTGACTCGGTCAGGTCACTTGGCGGCCATCTTGGTAACACCCATTTGCAGCTAATTTCTATGTAGGTAAAAGATATACAGCTCCTATATACTTGAATGGGAAAACAGAGACATTTCCAAAGACAACTTTTTGTAAACTTTGTTAGCTAAAATCATCTTAAGCAAATCAAGTATTTTTTCAGGCTGGTTCTAGAGTTTGTTCTAGAGCAGCGGTCGGGAACTCTTCGGCAAAAATCATCGCCAGATCTCTCACCTTTTACCAACAAATGATCTATTACAAAAATTAGACATCACTAGATATCAGCAATTCCTTTGTTGTAGAGCCTACATAAGCTGATAAAAGGTTTAAAATAATAATAAATTTTTTCGTACCGGCCAAAGTGCGTGTTCAAGTGCTGTTCGCGAGAGTCACGAGTGACAGCAAACCACTGACGTGTCTATGGTAACGTAGAGCTCCTGCACTCAGATTCGTAGCTTGTTTGTGGTAATAGCGAAAAGAACGATTTTTTGAACAGCAGAAAAAGTGTAAATGTATGTAAAAAAAAGTGACAGGGCTGAAACATATACTTTGCTTTATTTATTTTATACTTTGAAACATTTCGTACATATATATATATATATATACACACATTTATATATATATATATATATATATATATATATATATTTTTTTGGAAAAATGCATTAACCAAAAATAAAAAAATTGGCTCTTTGGTAATCTAACACTATCAAAAGGAAACTGGCACTTGTAACTGACATTCTGCTATGATGTTGAGTATTAGAGTTTCCACCGATTTATTGTTATGGTCTGGCTTTCACTCTCACTTATACTGTTTCTGTCCTGGTCCATGATAATTCTATTTCTCTCCTTTGCTAAAATGCTTGAATTACAATTTCATGTTCAAATGTATTGACTGGTATGAGAAGCATACAACATAATCTAATCATCATAAAGTGACTTACAAATTAACAAAAGTCCAAATCCCTTCAATTTTTTTGTCCAAAGCAGCCATACGTGTATCACGTCATGCTGCTTGGCCCCACACGCTGATGCATCATTGGTGCAAAATCGCGTTCCACATAGCTTCATATTAGAAATGAAATATGTTCTGATTCAGGTTATGACACAATGTAACGCTAGTCAGACTTTGCTTTTTGCAGGATGGAACCCATCAACAAAATGTATACGTTAAGGGCATTTATCAAACTGACAACAAACATAGCACAAATGAAATTGTAGACTTACGTCAACAATGAAGAAGTCCAGCCAGCACCAGGCGTTGGTGAAGTACTTGACAAAACCGTAGGCCACCCACTTTAACAACATCTCCAATATGAAGATGTAGGTAAAGACCTTGTCAGCGTACTCCAGAATAATACGGATTGTCTTCCTCTGTTCAATGTACACATCCTCAAAAGCCTGCAGCAGATAACATCCAGTTGCATTAATAAAACAAGTACTATCCGCTGCTCACAATACCTCTCAGTGGTTTTCATTTCAATTAAAAAAACTAAAGGAGAGAATGCAGTACTATTTCAATTAAAATATTAATTCAATAAATAATAATTAGAAATAATACAAAAACAGATTAATAAAATAATGATAATGATATTATTATTATTTATGCACAACAACAACTGGTAAAACAACTGAAGGCTACTTCTTTGTGCAATAATTCAGTTAAAAACAGAGTCAGCTTTCAAAAAGCAATTGTATAAAGCAAGACCCCTGATTCTATTACATTCCTTTTTTGGCAACATTAGCAGTGCTAAAGACAGGAACATTTCCAGTGCCAGAAATAGATCCAATTGATGAATAGTACAGTCCATTAATCACATCACACAGTAGTGCAGCTCTGGCACCAGGTCTCTACGATGAGACAATGCCTGCTTGAACCTCACATTATATATACCTCACTCCTCACATGAACATTAATGCAACAGTCAGACAGAATCCAAAACATAATGGAAATTAGTTGCCACGATATACATTTTTTGCCAAGTACCAAAAAAAACAATGTTTTATGTTACAACACAATATAATAATTGAACTAGGGCTGCACGATTAATCTAATGCGATTGTCATGCACATTTTGTTAGTAATGCCGGTTCTGTAATCAGCAGTAAATCATCATCACGTGCTTTCAGATGGAGCAGCATTTACTACACAGAGCCGTAGTTCACTGACAAGTTACGCAAAACAATCACAGACGATTTTATTGCGCGATTATGAAATCGAAGAAATCGTTCGCGATAATGACAGCTGTTTGCATAGCTTCACAGTGAACTATGGCTCTGTGAAGTAAATGCTGCTCCATCTGAAAGCATGTGAAAATACCACATTTAATAACATATTTTTACTCCAAACTCACTTCATAACGTCAGTCGAGTGTTTGAAATAAATCCTTCTGTGAGATGATGTGGCTTCTTACACAGAATAAGGCACGCAACATATTTCATAGTATTTAAGCAGTGAGAAAGGCATTGCATTACAAATATACTTTATTTGAATGAAAATTATAATAATAAGAACTCAGATAAACCGTATATTGCCGTAGTCGTGTGTTTATCGAATCGCAATTTCGATTCCATTTCGATTTATCGTGCAGCCCTAAATTGAATCCCAAGCAATATTTAAGCAGTATTTTTCGACTTAAGTAATGAAACACAGAACAAAGTGCTTGTGCACATCCCTATAAGAAATTTGTGTGTTTGTGTACATTCTCACCAATGCTCCACTACTGAGGAGGATCATGAAGATGATGAGGGTTTCAAACCAGTTGTGCTCCACAATGAGATAGCAGGTCTTCCGGAGGAACCACCAATTCTTACCCCAGCCCTCCGTGATGGGCACATCACAACACTTGTAGCGGGCCACACAAGCTGCAAAATGGCACACATTATACTTCTGTTCTCATAATCCATTACAGTTTCTGCATAAAAAAATAAATCATCTGCAAAGAGAAATCTATGAGCCCTTTTACCTTCAGTCCAGCAAGCTTCAGGGTCAACATATTCCTCTACTGCCTCCACCACCACCGCTTCCTCTACCTCTGGTTTAATATCTATAGTGCTGCCTTCTGAAGAGCTGATGTCATCCAACTAAT
>NW_015634251.1:436691-446384 GCF_001515625.1 Sinocyclocheilus rhinocerous
TACATTCTCACCAATGCTCCACTACTGAGGAGGATCATGAAGATGATGAGGGTTTCAAACCAGTTGTGCTCCACAATGAGATAGCAGGTCTTCCGGAGGAACCACCAATTCTTACCCCAGCCCTCCGTGATGGGCACATCACAACACTTGTAGCGGGCCACACAAGCTGCAAAATGGCACACATTATACTTCTGTTCTCATAATCCATTACAGTTTCTGCATAAAAAAATAAATCATCTGCAAAGAGAAATCTATGAGCCCTTTTACCTTCAGTCCAGCAAGCTTCAGGGTCAACATATTCCTCTACTGCCTCCACCACCACCGCTTCCTCTACCTCTGGTTTAATATCTATGGTGCTGCCCTCTGAAGAGCTGATGTCATCCAACTAATTAAGAAGAGTTCACAAGTGCCATTTTTTGATGTTAAAAAATTAAAATAGCAAAGCAAAAACAATGTTCAATGCAAATTGTAACTGCATTATTAAAACGCTTAAAAAACTCAAGATACTCAAACAGAATAAATAGCAATAAATAGCAAATGACCACCAGTGACAGACAAGAAAAGGTGTTTGTAAACCGTTCTGTTTTACTATGCTAGACATCCAGAACTAACACACTTTAGCTCTAAGAATGAAATGACAAGAATCTGTTTTCATGTTTCACAATACAGTGGCCTACACACGTTTGAACATAATTTTGAAACAATACACTGCACTTTACTCCATATATATCAATATCATGGACAAAAAGTAGCAAATACCTCAGTTTAGAATCACTAAACATTTACTCCTGAGGCCAAATCAATAACCACAGGGTATTAAATTTCACCCACTAGCAACTAGGTCAAAGCCTAAAAGCATCACAACATCAGCTCTTCTGCATACTCACTTCTTTGCTGCCCTCTGCTTCAGACTCACTGCTGAAATCTTCGGTGTTGAGATTCTCAAAGTCAGACTCGCCCACGGCGATGGGCACGCATACGGTCAGGTTGGGGTTGTGGATGAAGGACATGTGGTCATCATCAATCATGTACTTGCCCACGCTACTGCCTATACCACTGGTGGTTCCGTTACCATTTTTCTGATAGTCCAGGTCACGGCTGATGTCCACGCCTGTGTGATTGGTGATGCAGTTTAGCTTCCGGTCGTACATGTCGTCTAGTGGCTTTGCCTCGTCGGTGACCTTCCTCCTGAGGATGATGTTGACCAGTTCTCGAACTTTGGCCTTCACCCAGGCAATTCCCTTCTTAATGCGAATAACTGCAATCTGCAGGTTGTTCATCTCGCCGTCGTCATCAGAAGCTGCCAAGTTGTCTGCGCTGAATGAGCTCAGCAGCAAGGCAAGGAACAGATTCAAGACCTGATCAGTGTGAGAGAAAAGTAATATAACTTAGCTTCAAATTACCAAGACAGCTGCTTTTGGAGGCATTTTATGCATCATATGCTCAGGCATACTGATACAATTTTTATTTTTAAAGTGATAGTTCACCCAAAAATTAAAACTCTGTCATCATTTACTCACTTTCACGTGGTCCCAAACCCAAAAGACTTCAAATTAATATATTTTTTAATGAAACCTGAGAGGTTCCTCCCTCCATTGAAAGTTCAAGTAACCAAAGCTTAAAAGACCCCAAAAGGTAATAAAGGCATCATAAAGAGAATTTCAGTTTAATCTAAGGGGTGTTTTTTTTGCTTTTATTTGGTTCATCTTAGGTCAGACAGAATAACGCAAATATAGTAATGTAATATAAATAATATAGATATACACATCTACAGTACATATAACATGCAACCATACATTAATTCAGATGAAGAAAAAGAAAACACCAGGCAAGCATAAAGGTGTGTTTTAATTGTGAATAAAAGCCTAAATTGAATGTTAATCATATGAAGCGATTGTATCTCTTCACTATATCTTCACTTGACTTGGATTAAACTGTTCGATTCATTTGGATTAATATAACCCACTTTTATAACCTTTTTGGATCTTTTAAGCTTTGGTTACCTGAACTTTCAACAGAGGGATAGAAACCTAAATCTTGAGTTTATCTCCATTTCAGCAGTTTTCAGTACAACTTAGCTCAAATTTCATGACAAAAAATGCATTTTCTGCATCTAAAGAACACTTACCACCAAGTTTCCTATGACCATGACCATCATGAAGACGATGAGACACATTCCCTGTCCAACCACCTCCATACAGTCCCACATGGTCTCGATCCACTCTCCACATAACACCCGGAAGACGATTAAGAATGAGTGAAAGAAGTCATTCATGTGCCAGCGGGGCAGCTCGCAATCTGCAGCGATCTTACACACACAGTCCTTGTAGCTCTTCCCAAACAACTGCATGCCCACCACGGCGAATATGAAGACGATGATGGCCAACACCAGGGTCAGGTTCCCCAAAGCTCCTACTGAGTTGCCGATGATCTTAATCAGCATGTTAAGGGTGGGCCATGACTTAGCCAGTTTAAAAACTCTCAGCTGTTAAAAGAGAGCACAAGTAGAATTACCATGTTCAATATTATTCTTTGAATGTGTGCTACTGAAAACAAAGGGCAAATTCATTAAAGAGTTGTGCCACTTATTCATTATGTCTTATTCACTAACCACCCACGATCCTGTTTAACCAGACGCTGCTTTAAAATAATGTTGCTCTGTATTTAAATAAAATAACTGTCATTCTTTTCAGTACAAACACACCTCCTTTCTATGTAAATTAGGCTTATTATACTCACAATCTGCCTGCAATTAACATTGTGCTATTACCTCCCACAGAAAGAAGGTGCTAAACAGAATTTTATTTAAGAGAGATCTGTGTTTATGCTTTTTTATTTGTATTGGAAGCAGATGACAATCATAACATAAATGACATACTGGCAGACCTGACAACCTTGGAAATTATTTTTTTGAGTATCATCAATGTGCAGTGTGAATTAAAAAATTGTCATAGGTTACTCAGTGTCTGCACTCAGTTTGTGATATTCCTCTTATACAGTATTTTATAATAAACAGTAGGGATGCAGCAATAAAGTTAGCCCACAGTTTTTAAACCACAGTTTTCGGTTTGGTTCTGTTGGTTTGGCACATCAGAGTTCTTTTTTCCGATTTTTAAAAGCTATTTAAAGGGGTTATTGGATGCAAAATTCACTTTTACATGTTGTTTGAACATAAATATGTGTTGGCAGTGTGTGTACACAACCACCCTATAAAAAATAAAAAAAACACCAAGTGCTTTTTTTAAAATCCCCATTGATAATAACTGTTGGAACTGTGCATGCACATTGGCTAGTCTAGCCTGAAAAATAAGCCTTTTTAGAGCATACGAAACAACATTTATGGGGCAGTTAGTTTGAGATTTTGTTGCTGATTTGAAATATGTAATTTAATTGTGAGTTCATAGGGCAGTTTTTGAGATTTCAGGATTCCCCCATTCATTTAGATAGGACTTGGTCTTGTTTGAGCTGCCCTGAGGCATTGCAAATATGGCTGCAGAGTGAACAGACTTTCCTTGAAAGGAACTTTGATAATAATCACTTTCTCAGATCAGGCTGTTCTGAGATTCTTGGCAGAGTGACGTAGTTCTGCACAGGCCCCTCCCACGACTATTGACTGACATGGCCATTTTAGCACAGACCCCCCCTGAGTGAGCTGTAAACAGTCTGCCATTGTTTCGACGCCAGAGCAGAAGTAGACAAGAATGTCTCCTAAGTGATTGAGGTGTTTTGTTGTTGGATGTAATAATGAACATAGCAGTTGTCATTTACTCCAAACATCTGAGCCGCTGAAGATGCAGTGGATTCCGTTTGTTTTTGAAGGGAATGCGCCCCCCAATCTACCTAAATGCTTCTATGTTCGCGTAAATCATTCGTAAACCAGCTTCACCTACAGAAGAAGTGAGTATAAGGTTTTTTTTTAATGAATCTTTGCGAATCGCCTTTGCTAACAATGTGCTAGTAAGCAAGTTCCGCGGCTAAATGCGGCTAAAGTTTACAGTCTCTCAGAGAACGGCTCATCACCCCACGGAAGAGAGGGGTGGGTGAGCAGAGCTCATTAGCATTTAAAGGGTTTTTTTAACCTTAAACCGCATAAACACATTTCATTACACCAAATACACCAAATAATGTTCTTTTTAGCAGCATCATATGACCCCTTTAAAAAAACTCCAGTACACTTTTGTACACTGTAAAAAAACATGGATCATCAAATGTCTATTTCAAATTTCTTTTGAGAGAAGTATTATTTTTATGGATTGGCCATTATTTAGTGCTATAAACCCATGTAATGTCTGTTTCAAGGCGCCCTCGCGCAAAAAATCCACATATGGATCACAGAAGTAATAGAACTGATGACACTCCAGGAAATCCTTAATATGGACAAAAGCATCCAGCTATCACTGTAACTGAATAAAAGAACACAGAAAAGCTTTGAATGATGACATTCAAAGAGAACATTACAACAATGAACACTCGACTGTGACAATGTATGGTTTATCTGTGCTCTTAAAACCACCTTGGGTATTTTCATAATAATTAAGTATATTTATAATCCATTGCTAATCGACATAGGCTTTATTACAGTATAGAATATATTTCTGCGACATTATGTGATAAGAAGCCACATCAGATTAGGACGGAAGTTATTTCTAACATTCGTCTGATGTTGTGGGTTATGTTATAATATTCTCTTTTGTTGGACAATAGGATTTAGAGTCATTACAAGGGAAGATGTTCGGTGTGTGTTGCTTTTTCAGATGCACGTTTTAAGCGGGGAGGCGCTTCCTCATCTCAGCGTGTACACGCACAGACACACACAAACAGAGCCGGTTTGGAGAGGAAAAAAAACATGGAAATTATTTAAATGCAAAACCGAAAAACAAAACGATCTGATGGGTTGAACTTTTCATCTTTTTCTGTTGCTTGTTTCGAGTACTGCATGTGGACAGAGGCGTCACCAGGATTTGCGTACTTTAGAGTGATAAACCGCTACACAAATCGCTACGCAAAATGCGTACAGGTTGGCAGGTCTGTACTGTATATGCAGACATACAGACAACACTAAGAGCATGGTACTCAAAATTAGTTTAAAGGGGTCATATGATGCGATTTCAATTTTTCCTTTCTCTTCGGAGTGTTACAAGCTCTTGGTGCATAAATGATGCACCTGGTAGTGCAGCAAGGGCTGCCACAACGGCAGAAAATCTTAAAGCTACATTTGATAAAGTGGTACATCCAAAAACACATTTTAGTGAGTTAGCACCTGATGCTGATGCAGTTCCAACAGTCAGTGATGGGCAGCAGGATTTTGCTAGATCACAGCCACCAAGGACAGATATGAGCATTCCTGCACATGTTGATACAGGAAGTTTGTTCAACATCATGCAACGTCAAAATGACATTGCTGATATTTTCATAAAACAGCAGTCTTTGTCTACTCTCCCGCCTATGGATATTCCAGTCTTTAGTGGAGACTCGCTTGAATTCACATTCTTCATGCAAGCCTTTGAACATGGAGTAGAGAATAAGACAACAAATAACAAAGACAGATTGTACTTCTTAGAGCAGTTCACCATGGGGCAACCCAAGGTACTGGTACGCAGTTGTCAACACATGCCTTCTGAAAGGGGCTACAAAGAGGCTAAGAGACTACTCTACCAACATTTTGGCAATGAGTACACAATCGCCACCGCCTATACAGAAAAGGCACTGAACTGGCCAGCTTTAAAGTCTGAGGATAATAAAGCCTTAACAGATTTAGTTCTTTTCCTTACTGGTTGTCGCAACACTGTTGACAGTGTGGAATATGTTGAAGAGATGGACAGTCCAAGCAACATGCATGCGATTGTATCAAAGCTTCCTTTCAAACTAAGGGAAAAGTGGAGAGTAATGGCCTGTGAGCTTCAAGAAAGAACTGGCTTGTGAGCAAGATTCTCTGACTTGGTCAGTTTTGTAGACAAACAGGCAAAGATTGTTTCGCATCCACTGTTTGGTAATATTCAGAATAGCAAAATGGAAAAAGACAATCTCAAATTCAAAACAAACAAATAAAGTAACTTACTAATGAAAGCAAAGAAAACCACATTTGTAACAAGTGTGACAGTGTAAGCAAGCTGAAAAATTGGAAATGTCCATAGAGAATAGGCAGTTTATGGAGTCAGTATCACAGTCCATAGAGCTTGTTGATGGACATTACTGCATTGACCTCCCATTGAAGAAAAAGGATGTAGTTTTTCCCAACAACTATGTTGTTGCTTCTCTGCGCGCTCAATTTCTGAAAATGAAATTCAAAAGAAATTCAGATTTCCACAAGGACTACTGTAGTTTCATGGAGGACATGTTACTCAAAGGTCATGCTGAAAAGGTCCCTGCAAGTGAAATCGAAGGAAACCCTGGCAGAATTTGGTACATCCCACATCACGGGGTGTATCACCCACAAAAACACAAACTTAAGAGTGGTGTTCGACTGCGCAGCTACCTACCAAGGGAAATCACTCAACTCTCAACTGTTACAAGGACCCAACTTGAATAATTCTCTCATTGGGGTGCTGATGAGATTCAGACATAAGCAAATAGCCCTTGCAGCAGATGCAGAAGGGATGTTTCATCAGGTCGGTCAGAGTTCCTGGTAAAGACAAAGACCTGTTGAGATTCCTTTGGTGGCCTAAAGGGGACACTGCTCAGGAAATGGAGGAGTACAGAATGACTGTTCACTTATTTGGTGCCACATCCTCCCCAAGTTGTGCAATCTATGCTCTGCAAAGCTGCGCAAAAGACAACAGTGCACAGCACAGATCAGAGGTAATTCAGACAGTCCTTAGGAATTTCTATGTGGACGACTGTTTGACGTCTGTGGCTACTGAACAGCAGGGTATTGCTCTAGCACATTGCTTGCAAAAGGTGTACAGTGGATTTTCAACCCACCAACTGCATCCCACCATGGAGGAGTTTGGGAACGGCAAATACGGACCGTCCGAAAAATTCTCAACTCCATTGTAAAACAGCAGTCTCTTGATGAAGAAAGTCTTCAAACGCTCTTATGTGAGGTGGAGACAATAATCAATAGTCGGCCCATCACTAAGGTGTCCAATGACCCAAACGACTTGGAGGCCCTCACTCCAAATCATTTGCTGCTGCTGAAAGTAAAACCGTCCATGTCCCCTGGGGTTTTGATAAAGCAGACCTATATTCCAGACGTAGGTGGCGCCAAGTTCAGTATATGGCTGACCTATTTTGGAAGCGCTGGGTCAAAAAGTACCTACCAGACTTGCAAGAAAGACAAAAATGGCAAAGCCTAATGAAAAATCTAAAGCCTGGGGACATTGTATTGATTGCTGATGATTCCGCACCGCGAAGCTCTTGGGTAATGGGACGTGTGCTACAAACATTCACAGACAACAAGGGTCTTGTGCGGCAAGCCCAAGTGAAAACCAACACGAACACTCTTTTACGGCCTGTTACTAAGCTTTGTTTACTTTTGGAGGCAGACTTGTAGTCTCTTGCGTATAATCTTAATTGAAGGATATGTTAGGTTTATTGCCTAATTTCAGTTTATCATCACATTGAAGGCTTTTTTTTTGATTCAGTCAAGACTATATGTTATCTTTAAGAAATTTGTTTGGCTCTTTGGTATAAATAGGTTGGTAATTGTTTGTTGAAAACAAAGACAATTAGGGGCTGGTATGTAAGAGCCAATTTAATATGATTAAAATTGCAATGTAAGGGAAGTAGCAAAAAAATCTTTTACTCTGTATTGTGATGCACATCCGAGTGAACTGGGTTATTCAGAAAACAAAAATGTAGGGAAGGGATCATAAAACATACGTATGAATAAAACATATGCATGGATGAACTGTTCACAATAATATGCGATTAAAAATAGGGTGATTTTGCATTTCATGCCAACTTAACCACTGATTCTGTTCCCTGATTCACATAATTTCTTAATGCAATAGCACATGCACACACATCAAAGATCTGAAGCAATAAAAATGTTTACCAATCGGAATGATCTCAGCACAGAAAGACCTTCTACATCGGCCAAGCCCAACTCCATTAAACTCAAGCTCACGATAAAGCCATCAAAAATATTCCAGCCTTCCTGGAAATAGTAGTATGGGTCCATTGCAACCAGTTTGGCAAACATTTCGGCAGTGAAGATACCAGTAAACACCTGGAAGAAAGAAAACAGAAATTACACGTATTGATGACAAACAGATCACTTCGAGACAGACTTATTTGATTTTTTTCTCTTCATAACATTACAAGAAAAATATATCTATATATTTTTGTATTCCTGTTTTTTTATTTTTATTTTGTATGTCTATGTATATGTGTCATTGATTTGTTCCTTTTTATAAGCTACTAAGTCATGTTGTTACATTGTGTGCTTTGCTCAATAAAATAAAATCTCAATTTAACGAGCCAGACTAATTTATAAAGCAATCCCATATCAGCAAACTGATTAAAGACAAATAAGCAATGCAGTTGTGAGAGTCATCAGCTCTTTCCTGACCTAGCAGCAAAAACATCCTGGCCTACACATTCACAATAACTCCCTGACCAATCGCTACAAGACTCTGTGACGTTCAAAGTGTCAAACGGATCATCCTGCTGTCACAGCTGAAGGGTGCAGTTAATCACCCTGCAGGAGGGTGGACTGGGGGAGGGTACAAGGTGGCCTTGACTCCAGGAGGCCTGCCGTGTGTCTGCACAGCCAGCGAATGTGAGTCACGCTGCCACCTGCACAGCCACGACCTGCTCCGTCCCACAGGTGTACTGAAGAAGTTTGAATACTTGCATCATTATATCACCATGTCAGCTGAAATTTGCTGGAATTTCATTGAGAGAGGCCTGGCTATTGCATGCACGTGATTTACTCCACAACGCAGGTCACGTGTCTTAGAAAATCACGATTTGTGGTAGGTGTATGGTGCACTGCACTGATTTATGACCCCTAACAGTCTCGGTATCACTTGGCAACATAATATAAAAAGCAATTTCGTTCATAAGTGGGAAACATAATATGTACTTTCCTGCAATGTTGACAATTTTACCACAATTTTTACACTCATTCAGATGCAGGAACCAAATCGCACAGGTTCAAGCTCCTAGAACTGTGAAAATGCCACCATTTTAGAGCTGCTCATCGATTAGGCTACATGAAATATTTATGCTGGCTCTGCACCACCACACACAGCCAGTAGCTTAGCACTGTCTCTACGCCAAGCAAAAAAAATGGCTTTGAGTGTTCCAACAACGTCCTTGCAGAGACTACAAAAATATAAGCTGTGGGGGAGGGGCACAGTTTCATCAAGCAACGAAAGAATTCTTTATATTTGAATTCAAAGACTCTTGAAAATAAGGGCTACGCAGAATCCTCACCAGGTTTCCGACAGACAGCACATGCTCAAAATTCTCCGTCATAGGGTAATGCTCCATGGCCATGAAGAGAGTATTCAGCACAATACAAATGGTGATAGCCAAGTCTACAAAAGGGTCCATCACGATCAGGTTCACAATCTCCTTAACCTTCATCCAAACAGGTCCGCACTCCCAGATAAGAAACTTGTTGGCAAATTTGTACCAGCATGGTGGACACTTCCTCTGAGACTCTTCCAATTCTGGAAGCGAAGAATGAGAAGTATGGTAACCATGGTAACAGATTTCCTTCTTTTTTTTTTTTTTTTTTTTTTT
>NW_015634251.1:446500-453394 GCF_001515625.1 Sinocyclocheilus rhinocerous
TTTTTTTTTTAAAGCAGTACATTCCTTAGGTTACAAGATATGGACATACCCTCAACCAATGTGTTGGTTAACGCACTCATGACACTGTTGGCTCGCTCCTTGCGCCCAAACGATGTGTTAAGCTGCTCTACAGAAACCATTAGAGAGCCTGAGAGTTTCTTCTTGATTTCGAGATCAGTGGTTGGCTGTCAGGAGAAAAACAATGAGGTTAAACAGTAGCACCACAACATTATACAGTGCAGCCAATGGGTGGGGGGGAAATCTGCATCACATGGCTAGTTAAAGAAAGGCTGGTTAGGGGAAGAATTTTTGTCAACACATTTTGTCCAAAGGAGCCATTTTTCATTTGAATGCATTAAAGCAGAGACATGCTGGGCTCTCACAAGAGAGAAGGTAGGGTGGAAATTCATGGGTATTTGTCATTAGCATTCCTGCGATACATATTCCTAACATAAGCATGTGATTAACACGCTATATGTTATCAAAATGCTCACTCATATGGCCATTTGAAACTGTTTGTTTTAAAAAATATCCAGAATGCTGGAAAGGCTATGAATAAGTAACTTATTCAAGTTTATCATATTATAAATCTACCATTGTTCTCCACTCCCTTCCTCCTCTCATCTGAAGCCCCTGCATCTCCAGATTTTAGGAGATCCAGTCAGCATGCATCAGCATGCATTCAGTCTAAGAAGTCAAGAGAAGAATAGAATAAATATCATGATCCATTAACCTCATGCTGAAGATCTGAAGCTATATCAGACCTCTATACGATTCATAAAGCTAGCAGACTACCATGATAACTACCATGCTAACTACAATGCTTCCATTATAATAACAGTACGAAGAAATGGTGCTGATCATTAAAATAAGAAAAAAAATGCATGTATACACTATAAAGAAGAAAAAAACACATGGTATACAAAAAAAAAATTGTAGATTAAGAGAAAATATGAAAAGCGAATTGAAGGCTAGAGGGTGGAAGTGGAAGAATTTCATGGTTAATTCACCTTTGCGTGAATATAAAATGAAATACAATTACAAAGGACATTGAGTTGACATGTATGTTAAAATAAATAAATAAATAAATAAATAAGTATGAAAAAATGAAGAAAGATTTTGCTTGTGGGGTGTAATGAGATGATGCAATGAATTCTAATTCCTACTACTAAGACATACATTACCATTAAAAATGTTGGGGTTAGCAAGATTTTTTTTTATAGAAATGAATACTTTTATTTAGCATGGATGCATTAAAATGTATCAAAAGAGAAAATTTATGTTTAAAATAAACAATGCTACAAAAGATCTAATTTAAATAAAGGCTGTTCTATTGAACTTTCTAGTCATCAAAGAATCTTTAAGAAAACATGAATTCCATGAAGATATTAAGCAGTATAACCATTTTCAACATTGATAATAAAAAAATGTGTTTAGTGCACCAAATCAGCATATTAGACTGATTTCTGAAGGATCATGTGACACTGAAGACTGCTGAAGATTCAGCTTTGCCATTACAGGAATAAATTACATAAAATATATTAAAATAGAAAACAAGTATTAAAAATGTAATAATATTTCACAATATTACTGACTTCTTTCAAAAACATAAAAAAAAAAATTCCAACCCCAAACGTTTGAATGGTAGTGTATAAAAACACAGTTTTATAAATATTAGTGGTTCATTTACTGAAAACTATATATAGTTAGCAGCTTGTTCACTAATTTCAAACTGGCATAGGAGGGCAGCATATCACACAGGCTTTGAGAGCAGTCCTCAACTGAAAGAGAGCTAATTTTAGAGCCAAGTCAAAATAACCATTACGCAAATGCATCAGAAAGAGAGAGAGAGCCAAACAGAGAGAGCCAAGGTTCAGAGATTGATAATGCCCATGCCTAGACTGATCTACTCTTAGACTTCCTTACGCTGTCATCAGTGGCTGCCTTATCTATTATCACCTCAGGCAGTAGGCGTCCGCCAGGCCCCGGCCCGATGAGAGAGACCACTCCATTGCAATCCACAGTGCTGTTGCGTTTGCCGTAGTAACCTGTGTAGCTGCTGCGACGTTGTGGGCTTAAGAACGAATCGCGCCGCTCATCGTACTCCTCAACCGTGCTGTGTTCATCATCTGCAAACTCATTCTCCGAGCCTCCGTCCTTACAGCGGCTGAAGATGCTGCTCTTACTGTTGCGTCTTGAAGGGAATGGTGAGCCTGGGATGCTGAGCAGAGACTGAAGGCAGGAAAGACAGAGAGACAGATCGAAAAGCTGACATCTTTGGTTTTACACACTTGCTCTCGACAGTCGAATGTTGGACATTAGTCACAGACATTAGGAACTTTTCCAGTTATTTCTTAAAGGGGTCATCGGATACCCATTTTCCACAAGTTGATATGATTCATTAGGGTCTTAATGAAAAGTCTATAACATACTTTGGTTAAAATTTCTCAATGGTAGTGTAAAACAACACCCTTTTTACCTTGTCAAAAACAGCAAGTCATTTTAGTGCATGTCCCTTGACATGCTAATGAGCACTGCTCACCCTGCCCCTCTCTTCTGTGGGGTGAGGAGCAGTTCTCATGAGACTGTAAACTTTAGTCGTGGAACTTGCTAACTAGCACATTATTAGGAAAGGCGATTTACAAAGATTCATAAAACAACCTTACGGTACATTCACACGGGGCGTCGCTGTCGACGCTTGATGAAGGGCGTTAGTTTTCTGGTGTTGTATGAACGCGATTGGCTAGCGTCTGCACCAGGGTATTTGCATAAGGTGATCTGATTGGCTGACGCCTGCGTTGGCGCTTGAAAAGTTGAAAAGTTTTCAACTTCTGCCGCGAGCAACGGACCCAATGCGACGTGACGCAACGGACTCACAATTAATTTCAGCAACGTTTAAGTAAACGAGAGGCGTTGACGCCGACGCCCCGTGTGAATACACCTGCTCCGGTGTCGAAACAATGGCGGACTGTTGACAGCTCACTCAGGGCAGGTCTAAGGTAAAAAGCCAGTGTCAATCAATAATCGTGGGAGGGGCCTGGGTCTGTGTGACGTCGTGAAACTTGCTAATTAGCACATTATTAGGAAAGGCGATTTGCAAAGATTCATTACAAAACATTATACTCACTTCTTCTGTAGATGAAGCTGGATCATGAATGATTCGCGCGAACATAGACGCATTTAGGCAAATCAGGGGAGCATTCCCTTCAGAAACAACTGCGAGTTCAGCGGCTCAGATGTCAGGAGTAAATGACGACTGCCATGTTCATTATTACATCCAACAACAGAACACCTCAATCGCTTGTTAGGAGTCATTCTTGTCTACATCTGCTCCGGCGGTGAAACAATGGCGGACTGATGACAGCTCACTCAGGGCGGGTCTGAGGTAAGACACCAGTCCAGTCTGTGCTGAAACGCTACTGTCAATCAAACTATCATGGGAGGAATTGGCTCGATTTGAGAAAGGGGAAAACATTTAACGAGATAAAAAAAAACACTGAGTGGATTTTTATCATTACAGGGTGGTTGTGTATACACACTGCCAACACACATTTCAGTTCAAATAACTTGTAAAAGTGCATGTAGCATCCTATGACCCCTTTAACTTTAGTTCGTCGCAGAACTTGCTAACTAGCACATTATTAGGAAAGGCGATTTGCAAAATTCAATTAAAAAAATTATTTACTCGCTTCTTCTGTAGGTGAAGCTGGATCACGAATGAGTCGCACGAACATAAACGCATTTAGGTAGATTGGGGGGGTGCATTCTCTTCAAAAACAAAAACAAGTAATCCTTGCCTCTTCAGAGGCAGATAGACATATCATATTTAGGGATTAAATGACGACTGCTATGTTCATTATTACATCCAACAACAAAACACCTCAGTCGCTTAGGAGACATTCTTGTCTACACCTGCTCCGGCGTCGAAACAATGGCAGACTGTTGACAGCTCACTCAGGGCGGGTTTAAGGTAAAAAGCCAGTGTCAATCAACAATCATGGGAGGGGCCTGTGCAGAACTACATCACTCTGAAACACTGCTTATGATTTATTGAGATTTTAAAAAAACCACTGGGTAGATTTATATCATTATAGGGTGGTTATATACACACACTGCCAAGACACATTTCAGTTCAAACAACAATTAAAAGTGAATTTTGCATCCGATGACCCCTTTAACAGAACAAAACAACAACAACAAAAACAGAAGTCACTTTACCTGGTTCATTATAGAACTCCTACGTCCTAAACGGTTGTCAGGGAAACGGAATCTGCTCCTCCTGCTTCCATCATCCGATTCGGATTTGACAAACTTCTCACTGTCCCCTTTCTCCTTGTCCTGCTCTTTCTGCCGCCACTTCTTCTTGCGGTTGCGTCGCTCTTTGGCACTTTTGGAGCTGAGTTTAGACATCTCAGATGAGCTGCAGGACAAGTTCCCACCTCCATCACCATCATCCTCCACCACGTCCTCAGACACCGTCCCCGCCGATGTCGCCATTGCGTTACCCTGCAGTCACAAAATGTATCAATCATTCATCTAAATTACTCTGAGTTTAATTCGTTTTGATTGTAGTCACAAAATCAAATTTAAAATATAAAAAGTCCACAATTAGAAACCAGCAGGCAAACACTGCACTAAAACACATTTAAGTATTATAAAGAGGACCCTTATTATAAGCATTAAATCATTGCCTGACCTGTACTTCCTCCTGATGTTTCTTCAGCTGTTCCAGCATGGCTTTAAACTCCACCTCCTTTCGCTCCGCCTCTTCCATAGTGGCCTGGTTCTGTTCTTCATATGCCATGGCCACCACAGCCAGGATCAGATTCACAAGGTAGAATGAGCCAACAAAGATCACCAGCACAAAGAAAATCATGTAGGTCTTCCCCGCTGCTCTCAGGGTCTGTGGATGAGGAGCAGATCATATTATATTACAGAGCTTCATACATCAGAATAGAAAATGGTTTGATTTTTTAACACACACACACACACACACACACAGAGAAGAATTTCTCAACGCTCATAATAATATTCAGGGATTTTGTCCATACTATTTCACTAATATACAAGTGGCAGAGATGCACTCCCTGGAAAAATGCAAATGTCAGTTCATTATTCTGAGCCTCGTCGCTTCTATTTGACCTACTTGTGCAAAGAATGCAACTATACAAACATACATTTAAGCATACATTCATGCATGTGTTCTTTTAAATAGACTGGCTCAAGGCAGCCACTGGCATCCTGAGATGCTGGTGTGAAAACAGTGAGACAGACTGTTTGGAGTGAGAAAATTAAAAAGAGAAGAACAGAAAGATAACCAGTAATTTCATGGTTTTTAATAGTACAGTTGGTTTGCCTGACAAAATAATGAGAAAATACGAAGCCTAACTTATGAGGAGTGATATTCCTTATAAGCTTTAAAAGAACTGCAATTACCTGTCTTCTAGGAACAAATGCAATCGATTGTTGAATACAGGGTCTATAACATTCAGTTCATTCGACTGTATTAAAACTACTTAAGAGACAACTATAACATTTTTATTAAATTTAATCAATACAAATGTCAAGTCATATAATAATTCTTATTTAATAATGGAATTAGTTTTCATGTTTCTTGACAACAGATTAAAATAAACATGAAAATTGTATCTGTTTATCAGTAACAATAGGATATCTAGTGCTGAGATAAAAGACAGGGTGTCTAGATGGCTATGCTTGCATCTACATGTAAGAGTACAGAATCAACTAGAGCTCAAGCTATATTTAGCATTTTACTATTTAGTCTTCTAGTCTTCTAGCTGTCCATTACTGCTCCTGATCCCAAAGGGTTCAGTGAGTTTGTGTGCATCCTGCACAACGAGGGCTGTCTGCAGCGGCATAAATATTGTGGCTGATCCTAAACACTTTCTCATGTGTGAGAAATTTACACTTAAAGAATATTGAACTAATGAAAATACAACCAACTGCGACAAAATAACTGGGAAAAAGGATTTTGAGAGATCCATATCATCACAGTTGCTAATTACATATTTTCTGTTCTTTACAAATGTAGTATTAAGTATAAAAGGCATGAGGGTCCCTCAAGCACTGAGTTTGTTTAATTTGCATGCTAAATGCAAATAATTAAATGTGACTATTTAATTGTGCAAAGTTAGACCAGTATAATTTAGCCATTTTAATTTTATTTACATACACATATCTTATTTGATTTCAAAAAGATTCATTTGCTCAGTAGCAAAATTCAGATTACTGAGAAAAAAAATCTATAAATGGGACTGAAAGTGATGAAAGAGGGAAAAAAAAGACCACGCCCTCACCAGCTGGTACAAGTTCTCCCAAAAGTCCTGCGTCATGAGGCGGAATAGAGCCAGGAAAGCCCAGCCAAAACTGTCAAAGCTGGTGTACCCATAGTTTGGATTGCGACCAGCCTTCATGCATGTGTAGCCTTCAGGACAGCGACTGAGAGGGGAAAGAAGCACATAACCCAATAATGACTTGGCACCAGTCTATGGATTAGCATAAAACGTTTGTCAGAGAAGAGTCTCAGTGAGCTCTTGCATGTTTTGACTTTTTTAACAAGTGTTGTTTATTATTTTTAATGTCTGTATTATGTCATTTATAGTTTTGTAATTATGTTGTGAAGGAGAAGGCCAGACACTCACCCTGAATCAGAGCTGTTTCCACACAGCAGAGCATCTAGCTGGTCCGGCAGGAAGTAGAAATTGGCTGATGACAAAAAGAGACAGAGAATGTTAACTAGACTATTTTGTACTTTTCAAGCAATTACATTTATGGGCAAAACCGATAAGGCAGATAAACAACCAATATTAAAATTATTAGCATTTAAATGCTTCAAGTGAATTTGGGCATTACAGCATCATAATGTATATATAT
>NW_015634251.1:453527-460832 GCF_001515625.1 Sinocyclocheilus rhinocerous
TATATATATATATATATACTGTATATATATATATGACATTTAACAGTGTTAAATTATTAATTTATAAATATTAAATATAAAAAAATCTAAATATAAGTAGTCATTATATTATAGTTATTATAGATGTAGTTAATTCTTTGTTTTTATTAAAGATTAACTGTAAATGAGTGTTACATGGCAGTTAAAGCAATGCACGATAAACAGAAACTAATATATTGTATAACTGTTTCTGTAATTTGTGTGACAAACTAAACAAAAGCTCACTATCATTCATGATGTACTCATCCCAGTTGAATGCATGGGTGCCATTGGCCTGGAATAGTTCTGTGATGTTGATGGGCCAGATGACACACTTTTGTCGCAGATTTCCCATGAAGAGCTGCAGACCAATGAGGGCAAAGACACTGAGGCAGAAAACGGTGAGGATCATCACATCTGACAGCTTCTTCACTGACTGGATCAAAGCGCCAACAATGGTCTTCAGACCTTTGAGATATCGAATATGCACACACATACACGCACAAATATGCACACACGCGCACACAAACACACACACACAAAAAGGCAAAGACAGTTGCATGTGTGTTCAAGTCCCAGAAGTGTATAAAAGGAGTCTCAAGGCATGATGTGAGGAATTCACATTTTTAGATGTGAGGCCAGCAACGTTTCATGTATATGTCTTGTGTACATATTATGTAGATCTGTGGTTCTCAGCTGGTGGTGTGCAGGTATTTTCTGATTGCAGGGAACAACGCAATTGTTATGCAATACATTTCTATCTATCTATCTATCTATCTATCGAAAGCAAATATTACTTCTCAAAAGAGGGAGAAAACATTTCCCATACCATTTGTTGTTGATATCATAGGTCAGGCATCCAATAAAACTCAAAAATCATCTGTTACTTGGTAGAATCATGAACATGATGCTTGACGTGGCCTTCATCATAAACATGGTTTTTGGCCTAATGAGTTTTGTATGATAAATTACTGGCTGCCAAGAGTATGAAACTGTTTGTAAATGTAAATCTGGCTCCTGAAACAAAACCAGTTGAGAACCACTGATATGGATGCTTAAGGGTGCCCTTCAGCATAAATTAATGTTTTTAATTGTTAATTATTATTTTTTCATAATATCATACCTTGAATCCTTATTTTAATTCACAATGACAATGTATAAATAACAGAACCACAAAATACACTTTAAGTGTCTTTACACACATACTGTTTGGGAGCCATCCCGTCATTTGCTCTATTCAGATGAATAATTCACTTTTCTGCTTAAACATGGGTTAATAAACGCCTACAACATTTAATATATTATTTCAGGAAATGCAAAAATTTGTCCTGAAACCTTTTTGAATTCCAGCATTCCATAATAGAAGTTGAATGTTCTCAAAGGATAACCTTCAAATAATTCTCTTGACAATAAAGGGAGGGCTCCCTGAAACAGTGAGAACAGCCTGACATCCAGTTGTCTATAAATACTGCAGCACAACCAGAGGGCCATGACATGGGGAGAATAAAGCAAGCAGGGACTGGAACAGATAATATATTATTTCAGGAAAAGCAAAAATCAGTCCTGAAACATTTTTTAATTCCAAAACAGAAGTTTAAGGTTCTCAAAGGATAACCTTCAAGGAATTTTCTTGACAATAAAGGGAGGGCTCCCTCAAACAGTGAGAACAGCCTGACATCCCATGACATAGAGAGAATAAAGCAAGCAGGGACTAGGGGAGTGAAGATTGCATGCAGGTCATTTCAGCTCGAAGGCTGAACAGAAACAAGTCCAGTGTAAAAATTTTGCATGGCTCCATCAGACATGCTGAGCTAAACATCATCAGAACTGCACTGACCCCTCCATAACTCCCTCCCAAATACAAAAGAGCTGCTTTACCTTCAGGACAGCAGACACTCAAATTACTATTGATATGCTACAATCCTCTTGCCCATAAACCCCACAAAAACATAAAAAAATCTCGCAGGGCTCAGAGATTTGATGAGTAGGCTTTAGTTCATAGCCTTACTGAAAATAACACAGGATGACAAATATGACTTGCAGTAAAAGCTATTCAGCTACATAAATCCTGTTATTTCACCGAAAATGACTTGCGTATGACACTAATGTGTCAAGACATTAAGCTAAAGGTCTGGAATTTTTGCAAAGCCTCTGAATAAAATAAAAACAACTGTACAGATAAAAATGAAACAATTTAACTCATCTGAAACAGATAAAAAAAATAAAAATTTTCCTTGACCATCTGCACTATTCTTATTTTATTTCCAGGTGCAATTTGTGAGTTTCATACAAAATAAAGGGGAAAAAAAGTGAAGAAAAATGAATTGTCAAAAAAATAAAAGGCAGCCAAGCACTTAGTAGGCTAATACTATAAAAGCAAGTGACTTCCAAAGCATCATGCAGCATAAAATATGTCCACAAACTAGGCTTGGCAGTCTTCATAAATAAGTAAAAAGTATATTCTTTGGGAACTCACTGAGAGCTATGCAATTTTCATTTTGGGGAACAAAACATAGCTTGTTAAAAATATCTACTCTAGAGCTCTGAGGCCAGGGGGCTAGTTTGAAAAGGTCTACTTGTTTCCTAATATATATTAATCAGCAAAATTAATGTGTTCATACCTTTATAGTTTGATTTTTGAGAAACATACAAGCTCACACACTAGTGAATTCTACAATTAGCTTTTATCTAAAGTCCTTACTGTTAAAATCTGAAATAAAACATGCCTTATGTAACACAAAGATCTGCTTTAGCAAGATCTCAACAACAAACCTACAAATAATACAGTAGCTTGAGTTCAACCCAGATCAGGGTTTGTTCATAGATACGTTTTTGCCTACAAGAAAGAGGTTAAAGAGGTTTGGTCGCTAAAGCTTTCTAATTTGCTCTAATCTGCTCTGAAGTTTCTAAAGGGGCAAAAGGGTGTCGAAACCAAGGACTCTGGAGATTGATAGTAGACTGCAAAGCCTATCAAAAATGTATAAGTACCATTTTTGATCATTTTGGAGATTGAAAAAAAGCAAATTAAATGGTCCTCTCCAAATTAATTTCTGCTTTAAAAAAAAAGATTTCAAATTGAATAGTAATAGGGGATCATACTGAACGTTAACCTCAGCGTCAAAACTGCGTCTCACCTGGAATGACAGAGATAGTTTTCAATGCTCGGAGAACTCTGAATGTTCTCAGCGCAGATACATTCCCCAGGTCCACAAACTCTGTTACATATCTGAAATAAGGGAGGATCACACACAGACACCAATGACAACCACAAACACACCAAGAACACCACCACGCCAATGAACCACCAGGAGGTACGCCACTCACAGAGCCTGTCCACTACGGGGGGAAAGGAAGGAAAAGAAAACCTAGATACACACACCGACACACCAAGAGAACACCGACCCGACCCCTCCCGCCCACACACTCTCTTACCTGGGATTACAGAAATTGTTTTCAATGCCCTCAGAACTCTGAACGTGCGCAGAGCTGAGACATTGCCTAGGTTTACAAACTCTGTTATATACCTGCAATGATCAGATCAAAGTTACATGGAGACATGGTCATGACTTAGTACTTGATGACTTCCATATGCAGACTAAGATGATCTGTTTCTTATAAGGTGAGGGGAAATTAATGCAGTGTAGGCACAATACAAAGTATAAATGCCAAATATTCCAATATTTTGATGACAAATATACACATTTTAACAAAAAAAAAAAAAGAAAAATAATGCATTTAATAATAACAATAGTAATTATTATTATTATTATTATTATTATGTTAACACAATGAATATTTTATATGTTGAAAAGGTAAACATACTATGACAATCTACATTAAAGATATCTTTCAGGTAGAATATGTGGGCTATTCATGATTTTTATAATATATTATAATTATTATATTATAAAATATATAATTTATAATAATAATAATAATATTTGGCACAACAGCACAAAACCTAATGTCTGTCTCCCACCCCAACAGCTTTTATAAACAAACATGCTTATATGGTGACATACAATATATTTCAGATGAGTATGTCTGGAATGGTTTGTACGGTGCCCGGGAGCTGACATGTTCGTTCACTTAGTTTTGTCGTGGCCATGACATAATAACTCGTGGGAACGTGATAATATGTCGTGGCCACGAGATATTAATTTGAGGGAACGTCATATTAACTCGTGGGAACGTGATATTATGTCGTGGCCACGAGATCATTTTGTCGAGGTAATGACATCCTTATGTCGTGGCCTCGAGATGCTATGTTGAGGGAACAACATCCATTTCTCGTGGCCACCACTTCTTATGTTGAGGGAATGACATATTTTTCTCGTGGCCACGAGTTTACTGCGTAAACAAACCTGCGTGACCATAGCAACCCGGGATTATCAGATATGGATTCATTAATATTTTATTTTGAATTAAGAAATGTTTATATTATTTATTATAGAAATTATTGCATTATTAAATTATTATATTAACCATAGGTCTTGGCTACCGGACTGTCAGCATTCAAATGAAGTTTATCATGAATAAATGTTACATAAAGTGCATTAATATAAAATAGGCCTACAAGAAAACTATTTTATCAATCCTACAGTCTTGTAAGTCCATTAACTGATCGTCTTTTCCCATAATATTTGTATATTATTATTATGATTTTTTTTTTTATTAGTCTATTATTATTGGTTATATTTTTATATTAGTTTATATTCAGTTTTCCCTTCATTTCGATCTCTTTACTTAACTTTCTGAATACTTTTGTAAATAATAGCCTACTGTAAATGCTCGACATGCCAGTAAAGCATTGATTATGCAGAATGGAATTTTTGCTGGAATGCAGTTTAAATTTAACATATATTTCATTT
The DNA here is from genome assembly GCF_001515625.1 of Sinocyclocheilus rhinocerous. Taxonomy (NCBI): domain Eukaryota; kingdom Metazoa; phylum Chordata; class Actinopteri; order Cypriniformes; family Cyprinidae; genus Sinocyclocheilus; species Sinocyclocheilus rhinocerous. Next base: position 458,417 of record NW_015634251.1, read on the forward strand.
TATTTCGGCTAATTAATAGACCATAATTATAAATACTATAGTGTTTCGTTGAGGAATTAATTATTCACGTAGTTTCATTTGTAAATGAAAACACAACACGCTCATTTATCATCACACATGGGCATAAATACAATCATAAAGTCAAAACTTTATTGGCATAATTGTCAGGCGTTTATTTACAAAATATATGGTAGGCTAGCAAATGCTAGCATAATTATACAAAACGTTAACTAGGTAAAGCGATACACAAATTGAAAGGGGAAATAAGCATATATAACAATAAATATAAAAATATAGCCCTAATAAGTTAATATAATAATAATAATAATAATAATAATAATATACAAATATTAAATTAAATGTTTAATGTTAATAAAAATGTTTTATCCAGTTTTGATAATCCCGGGTTGCTATGGTCACGCAGGTTAGTTTATGCATTAAACTCGTGGCCACGAGAAATGGATGTCATTCCATCAACATAGCATCTCAAGGCCACGACATAAGGATGTCATTACCTCGACAAAATGATCTCGTGGCCACGACATAATATCACGTTCCCACGAGTTAATATGACGTTCCCATGAATTAATATCTCGTGGCCACGACATATTATCACGTTCCCACGAGTTATTATGTCGTGGCCACGACAAAACTAAGTGAACCGACCATGTCACCTCCCAGGCACCGTAGGTTTGTATGCAGAAAACATGACAGATAAATAACAGATACAGTGAAAATGGAGAATGAGAACTAGAATCAGTGTGTGAGAGAGAAAGAGAGAAAGAGTGAGAGTTTTCTGCGTGGGCTGCTAGGAGTCGTGTTGTTGGTGAATGGCTCTAAACACTGATCGGTAGGAACATCTGAACGATGAAAATTCTCAGAAGAGAAGAATAGAGTGAGTATTCTGGATCAGTGCAAGAACCAGGTATATCCACAGAACAGCAGAGAGATGAGGAGAAAAACAGTCACAAGGACAAATGCAGAGCTGTGAGAAACTGGACACGACATGAGCAGAGCTGCCACATCCATAAAGATGCTACCTAAAAAATGTTCATATGGTTAGAGACAGAATATAACAGCTGAAAATGTGTTGTCTGCATCCCCCACATACAGCAAGAGCTCAGTGTACAAGCAGCTTTACCCGTATTTCTTTTCATCATCCATTATAAACAAGAATGAGGAGGAAAATTGTTTCAGGCGAATGTAATAATCCTGACCAGTTAAATGACTTGTTTTTCAAGATTTGATATTAACCGAATGATCGCTCACAAATCAGACTAGGTTTATAATTACATTAATGACAGAATACTTACGCCATTGAGATGACCATGAAATCCAGCCAGTTCCATGGATCTCTAAGGAATGTGAAGTCATCTATACAGAATCCACGGGCAATGATTTTTACAGCTGATTCAAACGTATAAATTCCAGTAAAGGTATACCTGAAGGAAAGAGCAGCAATAACTGGATTAAGAAAAAGGTACTAAAATCTGCTTTATATTTTGAATGTGTATATTTATGATTTTGTGATGTGAATGGCAAGCTGTGGTTAGGATAAATACTTACTCTACTTGTTTGGACCACTCGGGAGGATTACTAAAAGTCATGAACACACAGTTGGTCAAAATCGTACACATAATGAACATGCTGAATACTGTGGGTATCAGTTAAGGAAATTCTGGGATATTACAGAAAAAATTTCACTGTGGCTTTTCACTGTGTAAATATAAATATCAGGACATTCATCAATAACAGAATGCCAAATACAGACAGAAAATGGTGAATTTTGGCTAGTTGTAAAGCACTGCTAGGGCTAGGCAATATTTATATTTCAATATTTTTAGCTTATTATTTGATACTTGATATATATTTTATGTATTCATCTAAACAGCCATTGTTGCAAAGTAGATTAAAATCTTTAATGCAAGAGGTATAATTTTGCATACAGTATCAGACAAACACTTATTTAACAAAATGTTATATTAACAAATTAAATATGTAATACCTTAAAGGGGTCATCGGATGCCCATTTTCCACAAGTTGATATGATTCTTTAGGGTCTTAATGAAAAGTCTATAACATACTTTGGTTAAAATTTCTCAATGGTAGTGTAAAAAACACCCTTTTTACCTTGTCAAAATCAGCTCTGCAGAAATCAACCCATTTTTTGCATGTTGCTTTAAATGCTAATGAGCTCTGCTGACCACGCCCCTCTCTTCCGTGGGGTGACGAAGCCGCATTTAGCCACGAAACTGGCCAAGTAGCACGTTATTAGGAACAGCGATTGCAAAGATTCATAAAAAAACCCTTATACTCACTTATGCTGTAAGTGAAGCTGGATCACGAATGATTCGCGCGAACATAAACGCATTTAGGTAGATCGGGGGCGCATTCCCTTCACAAACAAAGGTAATCC
>NW_015634251.1:461377-468929 GCF_001515625.1 Sinocyclocheilus rhinocerous
ATGTCGGGAGTAAATGATGACTGCTATGTTCATTATTACATCCAACAACAGAACACCTCAATAGCTATGGAGCCATTCTTGTCTACATCTGCTCCGGCGTCGAAATAATGGTGGTCGGACTGTTACAGCTCACTCAGGGCGGGTCTAAGGTAAGACGGCATTGTCAATCAACTATCGTGGGAGCGGCCTTCGTACGTGTGACGTCACACAGACAAGAAGCTGAGAATGGCCTGATTTGAAAAAGGGGATATTATTTTTAGGGATTAAATAAAAACCACTGGGTGGATTTTTATCATTATAGGGTAGATGTGTCACAAGACTCTCGCTCTCTCTCTTTTGCATGTGTGAGAAACACAGCGCTATCAGTAAAGCGACGGCGAGTCGTGCGCCTTCACACTAGTTTACGGTACGTCAAATACAGGTGCGCTGCGTGCTACATACTGCGCATCCATTTAGTACATGACATGATCTATTGAGCGCATCCAAATAGTACAGATCGCTTGACGGAGAGCGAAACTCTCAAGCGCTCAGTCAGCGTGTTTATCGAGTGAAAATCTGTGTTGAACGCCTCTCACACACATACTGGCGTGTAAAATCTAAGAATTTATTAGCCAATGGCTAATGTTAGACATTATTTAGTCGCCCAGAGTAAGATTTAGTCGCATATGCGAGTGATTTACTCGCAATGTAGAGGGTTGTGTGTACACACTGCCAACACACATTTATGTTCAAACAACATGTAAAAGTGAAATTAGTATCCTATGACCCCTTTAACTTAAAGATAAAAAAAACCAAGACATGTTTTCCTTGTTTGCCACTAAATGAACAGAGATTGATGTTTAATCATGTTCATTTATACAGTATATCTTATACTGTAACAACAAATAACAAGTTGGAATAATTAAAACATTCACAAAAAACATTAATGAATTGTGAATATTTCATATATCACCCAGCCCTAGTGCTTACATCATAACGGGGCGTTTTCAGCTCATTTGTGTCATTTATGTAGGCAGTTAAAATGTTTTTGTTTGGACTACAACCACATTAACCATCAAATTAGTCCTCAGAGGACAGGGAATAGCATTACAGTTCAAATCTTTGTGGTAGCCTATGTGTTTGAAAATTATTGTTTCCATTCAGCTCAATATTAACAGCAATGCCTCTGCCTGTAAATATTTTATCAATGAACTGAGAGTTAATGTGGCATGACTGACATCGCAATCGGAATAAAACAAATGCCACTATTTGGTCAGAAAGACAGCACATTTTAAAATTGTGCTGTATTGGCCAATAGGGAGACTGCTTCTGCATGGCATATGACCACTCAACTAGATGTTCTTAGCCATGGGTTCCAGCATCAAAACAGGACACAGTGTGCTAAAAACAGGCGACAAGAGCTCCACCATTTCTCTCTCTATTTGGCATCTCTACTGTCAAACAAAACAGTTGCCGTGCATCTAAAATTCACACCTACATCCACACCCACTGATACGCTGTTACAGTCCCACACTAGAACACACTGCTTAACTACAACATATTAGTCTGCATCTATAGCGTTATTCCTGACCATCGCATGCACTCTAGCGATAAGCAGACATGTTACATATTTGATGTAGAGAGAGACAACATAGACATTCATCACATACATTTTAACAGCTGAAAAAGGATATGAATGTATCAAAATTTTAATCGCTATTCGCCTAGCGAGATTAAAAGGGCTTATCATGTACAAGGAAGGTGTGGCACTAAAGCGGAAGATTGTTTTCCCTTTATTTAGGACTATAAATGTCTGTGGAGAGGAAAAAGAGAACAAGCCAGAGAGAAGACAAAGACAGAACAACAAAGAGAAAGAGAAATATCAGATTAGTTGCAAGCAGAGAGAAACATCATCACTTATTCAACTGGACTTTAAGAAGTAATAATCGCATACTGAAAGCCTACGTCTGTTTCTAGAGGACAAGGCATCATAATGAAGACATACTGCTTTATATACTACTAAATAATTAAAATCACATTCTTTGGCAAGAAGAAAGTAAATCCACAAGTCTGTATGCAAAACATCCATACTGTCTCCGGAGTACAATAAAGTTTAAAGATTATATAACAATCTTTATACAACAGCTAGTTCCGGTTCTCGAATTTGATTGGTTGAGAGCGCTGCTATTTAGTCCAACACAGCGATCTGAATATCAGCACGGCTGTAATTTGAACATAAGAATGAGGCTGCGGGATGCTTGAAGGAATAATTCACCCAACAATGAATAATAATACTACATTTTATTTTATATAGCGCCTTTAAAAGAAAATCTCAAAGAGTTTTACAAGAAATAAAAAATACATTGAAATAATGAAAAATCTGTCATCAAATTCTGCCTTTTCTAAATAGCAATGTAAGAGTGGCATTTCTGCCACCTACTGGACTGGTATCCACTAGGGGTGTAACGGTTCTCAGTAAAAAATCGAGCCATACCGTTCTCCACCCAGGGTTCGACATGCACTTGCACAGAGGTTCAACTTAATTCTGACAACACATCTGTAATGTTATAAATATCTGTTCGCCTAACAGTATTCGCATTCTGGCTTCCAAATGCACTACAAAAACAGCAATGAACCCAAAAAAACAAACAAACAAACAAACAAAAAACCTGGACGACCAGTCACTCTTTGTTCAGTGCGAGTGCCGTATGCTCGAATACCAGTCATTTATGCCATCATCACCCAGGTGAGATCTGAACAGCACACGTTGCTATCTCTGTTTAAACTAAACTCATTTAAGCCTTGCCAGTTTAAAATTTGAAGAGCCAGAAGACGCGAATGAGAACTCGTGCGCGCCGTGAGAAGATTTGTGTGTGCACTCATTCAATGAGCGCACGCAAATATTGAGTTCTCTTTCAAGTTTTGTCCTTGAATGGACAAATTCACACAAAAATGATGTCAAAATGCCCGTCTTGGTAAGTATCCTATAGCAGACATAGCCGGCTGAACGTACTGTATCAATGCACTGGATCAGTGCATTTTCTTAAAGTGACAGCACTTTCTTAATATTAATCAAACAGCAACAACAAAAAAATCACTCACTGCTCTTGATTAAATTGCGTTTGTAACTTTAATAAAGATTCATCTTTAATTTACACAGTCAAATATGCAATGTTATTTTACATTTGAATACAATTTCTGTACTTAAAAACGAATGTTAGACCTACCTAAAAAAAAAAAGAAAAACACTGTTTATATAATTTGTATCTTTGCTCTACTGTGTTTATTTGTGCTGTTGCTTGTAGTTATATTGTTTGTTATTTTCTTTATTTTTTATTTGACAGCATAATCTTTTCCCTAAACATAGCACATACTGAACCGTACCGACTCTTAAACCGTGATACAAACGAACCGTAAGTTGAACCATTGCAGCCGTAGTGTCCACCACAATTTTACTGTTAAGACAGCTTAAATATTGGGTTATTGTTAACCAAAACCAAATTATCAGTAAGCCGTTTGTACTTATTTGCTGACACTCCTGCTTGCTTTATTAAATCACAATGTACTGCCATTGTAATTAAATCACCCAACCACATATTCATTAAATTAAATCTTTTTGTTTTCTGTCAAAAGTTGGAAAAAGACAGTTTTCACACGAGGGTGAGTAAATGTTGACATTTTCACTTCATCATTAACCCTTGAAGTACCAAATAATGGTGGAAAGTGTAAACAATATTAAAGTCACATATAGGATTGGGAATAAAGAAACAGTACTAAATTCTGTTTCGTAACTATAACATACAATAGAATTTACCACATAAGTAGAAAATGATCTTCCCTGAACTGTGACTAAACAACTGAAAATAGCAGAGCACACCAGAGAATTTGGAGAAGCATTAGTGACTCATTAGGCCATTTTGCCCCATTCCAGGAAAGAAATACACATACAGGCTAATTAACCTTAAAAAGTCCACTGAATATTTGATACATACATTTCTAAGGCCTCTAAATTATCAGCATGATCAAAACTGCTGAAAAACCTGTTACACAATTTACTACATGCCTTCTGTCCTCTGATATTTCATACTTTTAAACTTTTAGCAGAATTCTAAAAGGTTTGCACACATCTTTTTGCTGTAAAAGTAAACGAGAGAATAACTTTGATATTGTTAGTAATATTTCAATAAGCTGGTCTGAAGCAACTTAAGTGTACTTGATTATCCACACATCATTTTTTTGTGTTAAAATGTATCATAATAAAAGCTTTTGGAGAACATGTATTTGCATATCTCTCAATCATCAGTTTTGCCCCCACAATTAAAACGACAGAGGCTTGATAATAAAACTAAGCATTAAAATGTTATCTTACTAATATTATTGAGAGCAATAGCATGACAGCTGATATTTCTATGCATTTTAATATGCATATTTTATATCTGTCTGCTATACTGTTATAAAAATATCACTGATTTACGAGCCGCAGAAAATTCACCTTACTTTTTCATCATTTAAATAACAACATAACATATGCAACAATTTGTATATTTTTGTTCAGTTTGGGCCTATGAAAAAAATAAAGATTTTTTTCCTCCTGGAATGTGAGTTCCATATTCTCACTATATCATACAATAATAGCAATAAAATCCCGATAAAACTTAAAACACATATGCAAACTTTTTAAAAATATTTTGTCTAAAGGTTCAATAAACTGTTCGTTAAAAAATATATATATATCCTGGTTTTACCCGGATACCTCACTTCTCATTACTGACTGAATCTGAAAAGTCTGAATTTATATGAGCCCATGAACGAGTCAGCGTAAGCTCACCAGCCTTTCAGTAGACAACCTCATAATTGTTTAAATAAAATATGTTCGCTACCATCAAAGTTTCATGGGAGGTGGCGTACATTTGCAGAGCACCCCTGCAGTTCCTTTTACATGCTTGAGTTTAGTGGAACACTAAAAAAACCCTCTTCAGCACCATGGAGAGCGCCAATCACCATATCATCATCATCTGCACTTTACATGCAGAAACTCCTCAGAAGAATATATATACATAATATGATCCACAATGACAAATTAGGTTAAAGAAGCACAGCTCAGTAAATAACACTTTGTATAAGTAACTAAAGATGGAAAAGAGCTGCATCTATTTGGGTCAGACTGAATCAGGCCACCATGTAAACTACATACTGGGACCTGCTTAGTCAAAAAAAAAAATCTGCTCACTGCTCAGCAACATCAACAGCGTGTGTGACATAAGGGTTCAAAAGCTGCATGCTGTGGGGACAAAACAGGAGAAGACTCATTCAAACCAGCAGCCCATACTCAACCGCATATGAAACATGAGATGAAAAAATAATGCAGAAGTGGTGCAGATATGAACAAAAATACATTTGCCCTTTCTCAGTATTTGCTTTCTGTAGTACAGGCGCACACACAACAAAGGTGCATGTGGGTTTCCTCTTTTTAATGCATGACAGGCTGCACAGCTACTGAAAATTTCATAATCCAGAATGGAGAAGAAAAAAGACATAGAGAGATAAAGAGGCAGAGAAAGACAGCCAGAGAGGAATGAGGAAGCAGTGAGAGGAAGGGAGGAAGATGGAGAACGAATGGGGCAACAAGAAAGACAATTAAAAGCCAATGGGAAACAGAAAAAAAGAGAGCAGAAGCTATAAAAAAGCTGTAAAACTGGACACAGCCTCAAGCACTGAATAAAAACCCCTCGGACAAATGTCCTTCAAATCAGCAGCTAAGGTAATAAAGAAACAAGGGGGAAAATAATACTGATGGAAATGCACCATGATATAGCATTTGTTCATACAAATAAGAAATTAAATTAATACAATCTCAATTAAATTCATAAAAAGTTACAGAATTTTTATAAAATAATGGATGGATGGCCAATGCCTGATTTAAAATAAATAACTAAACTTCATACTTGCCAACATATTTCCATACAAGAGATGTCTCTAACTAGAAATTGCAATATGTTCAGTTAAAACTGTACATTTAAATGTATAAAATAAATGTAAATCAAGATAAAATGTACACATTGTTGCTAAATAATGCTGTTATTACTAGACACTGCAATATGTTAGGTTAAAAATATTATTCAGAAACTAAAAGGATTACATTTATTTATTTTAATATTCCAACTGAGGCTTCAAAACATCAGGGAGAATGACACATACAGAAAATGAGAGAGAGAGAGAGAGAGAGAGATCATGTTACAGGATGATGCCAAGTGAACAGGAAAGAGTAAGTGATGCAAAAAAAAAAGAGATGCAGGTGAAGTACAGACCACAACTGTGGCAGGACACATGGGGAGGAGAGAAACATGAAGAAACATAAATGACAGAGACGGTGACTAATGTAAAGGAGCGTGACGAGCAGAGCAGCAACTGACGAATTAAAAGAGTGAGAAGATTCAGAGCCAATAATTCAGCATCAGCCACATCTAGGGATATGCCGGTATCAAATTCTCATGTTGCGATTAATTGCTAATGCTTTTATCACGGTATACGGTATTATCCTCTTTCACGCAGCATACAGCATTTTGCATTTTGACCAGTTGATGGGAAAAGTATTCTTAAAATGCATTCAAAATTCTAAATAATTTGTAATATATAATTATTCACGGTATTTAGAAGTGCCCGCGATAACAATATCGTGCATATTCATTACCGTGATATATCGCATTACCGAATACCGGCACAAGTCTAGCCACATCAATAGAAACTTCAATCCAAGGTCAAGCTCTGTTCATTCTGTAACATTTAATTTCAAACATTATAAAATATTTTCAAATAGCTTCACTTTCAAAACTGTGATTTAATTATGTTTCTTAAAATTAAAAGAATTACTGTATTATATTTGTGACCCTGGACCACAAAACCAGTCATCATAAGTAGCATGGGTATATTTGTAGCAATATCCAACAATACATTGTATGGGCCAAAAATCATTAGGATATTAAGTAAAGATCATGTTCCATGAAGATATTTAGTAAATTTCCTACCGTAAATATATCAAAACTTAATTTTTGATAAGTAATATGCAATGCTTAGAACTTAATTTGGACAACTTTAAAGGGGTCATATGATGTTGCTAAAAAGAACATAATTTTGTGTATTTGGTGTAATGAAATGTGTTTATGCGGTTTAAGGTTCAAAAAACACATTATTTTCCACACACGATGGTGCCGCAAATGGCAGCCAGGACGCTGAGCTCTGCGATTCTTCTATTGTTTTTGTTTGTTTGTTCTGTGTTTTGTCATTCTTCTTCTATAAGTTTTACCAGAGACAAACTCCTTAACATTAAGCAGCACATCCCAGACAATATTTTTCCGGTTTTTGATTATTCGGACGTTTTGTTGGACATTCTAGTCGGAGGTACAGCTGTGTTGTTCAAATGCGCATGCAGATGCAGAAGAGGGAAACGCGCCGGCGCCCTGGTGAAGCTCCGCGCGCGCGGCTTTCGGACTGCGCTCCCAAGCATTCATCTTGCGAATGTCCGTTCCCTTCCTAACAAAACGGATTAACTTCTTCTCCTCACCCGCACCAACAA